>NW_021319982.1:66827-108884 GCF_001605985.2 Dendrobium catenatum | reverse complement strand
GTTGGTGGCAGAGGAGAGCTCCGGCTTCACTTGGGCGGAGTTTCGGCGTCAGGAGGGAACTTTGTTGTAAATTGAGAAGAATTTCAGCATCACGTGGAAGTTTGGCAGAATTCCTGCGTTCTCCCGAATATCACCCAAAATCCCGGCATGTTCGGGAGGCAGGACGAACTCCGGCGGTGGTCGAGGAGGAGAGGATTCTCCTTTTCCCCTTTCTCCTCTTCTTCTTCTCTCTCTTCACTTGAGTCCCCTTTGTGTAGAATGAGGGCTCTATTTATAGTTTTTCTGGAGTGGCATAGCTCGTAAATATGCGTGAGATCATGGGCGAATTGGGAGTGGTTTGAATGGACGGCTGATATCGAATCCTTTGATCATGCACCGTTTGTTGGACATTTGAAGGTTTTAATGATGTCTGAATTCGGTGATCTTAGGCTCGTTGGATTCTTCTCGTCGAGCCGCTCGATTCGAGTATAAGCTCGTTAAAATCGGAGACCGTTTGGTAACTCAAATTGCGGTTTGAACCTTCCAACAACGCTTCGGGTCCTTGATTTGGACCAATTTGGACTCGGATTGGGTCAAATTTGGTGTCGTTGGATTCGTATTTCTGACACGCTCAGTTTGACTATAAGCTCGCTGAAATCGGAGTTCATATGCTCTCGAATTTAATTTTTAAAGTTTCCGAACTGATTTTGCCTCGAGATTCGTGCCCAATCAAGATAATTTTGTGATGACGTATCAAAACTAGCAAATGAATCAATGAACTATATGTTTATTCATATATACCCATGTAAGTTTCATAGGTATCTAAATAAGTTCATGTCAAGGAGGGGTCCAAGGGTACATGTGCCCACAATAATTCGATTTGTTGTAAAAGGGGTGTAAATAATTCCAAATGTATAGATTTTGGAAACATTGATGTTCTATTTGATGTAAAAGGAATGCAAAATAAAGTTTTGAAGTAAAAGGAATTCATCATCTAGTTCAATTCCAGTGTATTTCGAATTTCTATGATTTCTGCGATTTTCACATACATTGGGAACTCATCGCCAACCACCGACGGCGGCCATTGACTACCCACCCCATCGACTACCCATCACCGTCGACCACCCAGCAATGCCAGCCACCCCACCACCTCCGGCCACCACAGTAGCCAGCCATTCGCCACCAGCCAGCCACCCGTGGCTTGCTAGCTCCCGCCACCGAGCAAACTACCGATAATGTTGGCCACCAATAACTACCTTTTGTACTTTACATTGCATTCATTTTACTTCAATTCAGACAAAAAATTAATCTCATGAATTCCTTCTATAATAATCAAAACAACTCTAAAGTATTTCTTTCACATTGCCTTCATTTTTCATGCAATCAAACATTCCTTAATAAAAATTTGTGTCAATAGAGCTCTTAACATATGAGCTCGCCTTTGGAGTGTTGGATTGAAGATGCACTCATTCTGAACGAGTTCATGTTTACGGCTCACCCAAATGAACTTTTATTTGGTCCGGTGAACGGACGTAGCTCTACGTTCGGTCACCACTAAGATCGCGCCACGTAGCAGACACAAAATCGCAGACCCGACCCTGCAAATAGTGGGTATGTCGCACGTGCGTATTTTAAATCCATGACAACCCGGTATTGCTAGGTATTGCTAGGTATTGATCGATTTTGCTCGGCAATAATGAAAAATACCATTATGTGAAGACAAATACCGAGCAATACCTAACAATACCGAGCAATACTAGAAAAACTCGGTATTGCTCGGTATTGGTCTTCACAGAGCGGTATTTCTCGTTATTGCCCAATACCTAGCAATACCGAGCAAATACCGAGTAATACCTAGCAATACGTGGACATAGCAATCCTGGGTTCCGGTCCGGGTCAAGTCGTCGGGCCGCACGGTAAAGAGTAAGAGCACGTGACGACATGTTATTGATGACCAAATGTAGAACTACATCAGATCACCTGACCTAATAATTATTCCACCCAAATAGGCCTTCGTGCTAGAGGGCACTTGCTCCCCTCTGAATGTTATCCACAACCAAATCAACCCGCCTTTCTTCAACGTAAAGCCACTGGAAGCTTGCACCTATTGGATCCCATGATTGTCACTTCATCGGCCCCCTTTAACTTTATAAATAAAAAAAAGTTAAGAAACATATTTTGAACATTATAGTACCTTATATTATGCTATTTTCATCATGCATAAAAATTGCTGAGCTTAGTTCTTATTCCCAAGCTCATTAATTTTCTCACAGTTATCTCATTCTAACTTATTAAATTGTATTATTATTTTTTAGATCTTCAAGTTAATAGGGCTGCAAATGAACCTATCCGAACAAGTATGCATGTGTCATTTATTTCAGATTCGGTTTGAGTTCGATTCGAGCATTATTGTTTGTGTACAAGTTTGATTTGTTTAAATTAATGGGTGTTTATGTTTGGTTCACGTTCGGTTCGATTCGTGCTCAACGAGCATTAAATAATGAGAATTTATAAAAAATTTATGTAACACTTACTATATCATTATGTTATAATAAATATAAAATATTTATATTACGTATGATTATCAAAATTTTAATAAAATATTAATTAAATTTTTAACGAGCTTATTTACGAGTTCTGAATTAAATACGAATCAAGCTTAATATCGAGCATATTCATGAGCTTTAAATGATGTTATTTAATAATATAAATGAGTAGAACAAATTATTATTCCAAATTGTTTATTTAAGAACCGAATATATGGAGTGTAATTTTAGTAGCAATAGATCTAGTGATTGGATTGTGACTTTGGGCGATCAAGTCATTAATAAGAGTACACGTTTTAGATATCTTGGATATATTGTTCAGAGTGATGGAGAAATTGATGGGGATATTATTAGTAGAATTCAAGTTGGATGGTTTGAAGTGGAGGAATGTATCGGGCTTATTGTGCGATAGAAAAGTCCCCCTCAAACTTAAGGGAAAATTCTATAAGATGGTGGTGATCAGACCTATAATGCTTTATGGTGCCGAATGTTGGCCATTAAAAGAGAAGCATAATACTAAGTTAAGTGTTGCAGAGATGAGGATGCTTAGGTGGATGAGTGGCTTGACTCTTAGAGATAGGATACAAAATGAGCATATACATGAAAAAAGGTTGGAGTAGTTTCTGTGGAAGATAAGATTAGAGAGAGTTGCCTTAGATGGTTTGGTCGCATTAAACGGAGGCCTTCCGATGACCCGGTTAGGAAAGTTGAGGTATTAGATTTGATTTATCTTAAGAAAGGTAGAGGTAGACATAAAAAGACTTGGTTAGAAAATATTAGAAATGATATTTCTTTATTAGATTTAAATGAGAATTTGACTTTTAACTAGACACAATGACGAAAAAGAATTCATTTAGCGGATCCCATGTAGTGGGACGCTTAATGTAGTTGTAGTATTTGTTTATTTAAGAACCAAATATTTTAAAAAATATTTAATAACATGAAATGAAGTGGTATGTATGTAAATTTTACTTAAATTTATTTATTTAATTAATTAAACGAGCAGTCGCGCCCCAACTAACCCGACTAGCGAGGCTACTGGGCAAGGAGAGGGAGCGTAGTGATGAAGTCGTTGATCCGTCTCACGCCATCCGTTGTTCCGTCTCCCTCGTTCTCTAGATCCATTAATGGAATTTTCAACATTCCTTTAAGCACTCTCTTCACATCCTCCCTCCGCGCTTTTTGTCGATCAAGACGCCCCTTGTCCTTCCACCCTCTCACTATGGCCTCCTCCGCGTCTCAATCCTCTCTGGTAACGCAATCTAGGGTTTTTTATTCTATATTTATCATGTTTTCTTTCAATATTGAATGTTATTTTTCCTTACGTTTTTAATGATTAATTTTTGTGATTTTTTCGGTGGATAACTAGTTGATTATGTTGAAAAAGATTTGAGGTTGCGACGGAGTCTGCTTATATATGGTTTGTGAGAGTAGTTAATGAAAATGATCGTATTTACTCTTTTTTTGAATGCAGACTGCTACTCCCGTTGACGGTGTTTCGGATGTTTTCCAACTGATTCAAGCTCATCAGGTATAAACGGTGGAGTACAATTGGCGTTTTGTTAACTGCAAACGTGTTGCTGTATTGTATGACAAATTGGTGCTCAGTAAATATGGCGATTTTTTGTATTTTTAACTAGTAATAGGTTTCTGAAATAGATATACTTTGAAGTATAATATATTTATTTATTTTATTATTCTCTGAACCAAAAGTTATTGTGCATGTAAAAATTTAATTCGGTCAAAATTTGCACCCGAAGACATGTTCTGGTGTAAAAATGTATATGTATGTGCTTTGCAGTAATGACAAATTCACTTATTTGAGTTTACTAGCCATAATAATTGGTCTCGGTTTTAAATGTTTAGATATTTTTGTACCCAATGGAGTTGTTGTAGCAGACCGTTGCTAATGCGATGCAGCTATATCACTCTAGCTGGAAGCCTGGAAGTGAAGTTTGTCCATATGACTTTGATTCTTATGTGTTGTTGGGAGGCCGTTGGCCATTCATCAGAAAACATATTGATTTTTCACGAATTCACACGATCTTCATGTATCATGTTTCGTTGCTTTGCTTCTTTAATTTGAAAACAAGAAGCATTCTTCAAAGCATATAGTCACTGTACTATCCTAAACTTTTAACTATCAAGATATTGTTGTTTTGGCCAAGCAACCTCACGATTTTGTCCTCTTGGTGTAATTTCCCAAGAAATCGCCCATCCTAGGAGTGCTCCTATTTGAGCATGCTTAACTTTTGAAATTTCTACTAAAATCCAACCATTGCACCAAAGGCGCTTCGATGTTTAAGAGTTTTTTTTATAATAAATTTTTTTAGGGTGTTTCAATATGCATGGAAAGAATAAATAAAATTTCAAATTTCAATAGATTACTTGATGACATGCAATTAGTGTTTGATAAACATTTTTTTGCTTGATGGCCTCCTTGCTTTGGCACATGACAACAACTTCCTTATGCCATCTCCTTTCATTGGCATTTGATCGACATCTTTCAACTCAACGACATCCCCGAGCTGTCTTCTTAGCACCAATTTTTCCCATAAGGTTTCATGTAAGATCTTTTAAGAAATTAAGCGCAAGAAAGATAACATTATTTAAAATCATTTATCACGTTGGAACAAATGCTTATAAATTAGAAATTTTAGTAAGTTCTGTCTTGGTATACTCTTCAATGTGTTTATTTCACTTCATGAACTTGCAAACAAAGATATCTTGTGCAATAACTTGATAGACTTACGTGTGATGATTGCATTGTTTAAAGAACATCATTTATTGCATGATTTGATTGATGAATATAAAATTCTAAATTGGTCAAAGACAAAAATTTCCTATCAGAGAAGATTGATGAGTACTCTCTTCTTGGTTCCTGGTAATCAAGTTCTTATTAGTATGTTTGTGTGTTTTCACTGTTGCAAAGATCATGCCTTGTACTAGGTTTGTGTGTTAATCTAATTATTGTTGCTTTTGAGTCCTATAGCAAGATTCCTTCATACAAAATTACCTATGCTTATCCATTGCCATTATTTACTGATGGCGGGTTCTCTGTTGGTTAGCTTCTTTAGTTATTTGTCATGCTTTTGATATGTGCTGATCCACTGAACCTGTTAGGCCATTGATCCTGTATGGGATTTCAGTGTGGATTCAAGTGGGTTGCCATCTTGGACTTGGGGAAATTAGATTCTTCTATATACCATATGTGAGGCATGCATGAAAAAAACTTCAGGCATAACAATACTTCCTATGTTACTTAATCTTGTATGCTTGGTTGAATGCTTATTCCGTCGAGTGCAGAACAAATGAACAACCAATTTCAAAGAAAAGTTATCTCTTTGTACTGGCATAAGGTTTGAAATTTTCTGTTATTGGAGAATTCTTATATTATTTCTTCATCTACATTATTCGTGATTGATTTTGCAAACATGATTGATTTTAGTCAAATATATTACAACTGAGTTTCTAGTTGCTGTTTGAATTCCAATTGACTTGTGGGGTTCTGGTGGTTGTCAAATTCTTGCTGAATATCTTTGGTTTGGTAATTATTAAATTATCATTTGGATGGTTTACATCAGAAGTTCTTTTTTTGATTGATTCTCTGAATCTATGAATTCTCAATTTTTTTTTTTTAATGATTTTCATTGATCGTATCATTTAGTTGTATTAGAAATCCTATACCCAGATATATGTCGACTGTTTATAGCTGTGTGAATTACAATATTTTGCGTGTTAATCGGAGTGCATATCCTGTTTTCTAGGATTTGTTGTCTAGTGGATAATCCAGAATATGGGTTACATCACTTTACCTCATCATAGATCTATGATATATCAGTTTCAAATTAGTCAACTTACTATATAATGCATACTAAGTGTTATATGCTTGTCATGCCTTTAATGTTCGCTGATACTTTCAGATGCTTACTTCATATTTCAAAATATGTCGCAATACGTGGAATGTGTTTGTGACCGAGATGATACAATTGATACTATTTCCATGGAATGTGTTGTTAATTTTGATGGATATTTTGCCTATAGAATGACTCCCATTGCAGAACCATGAAGTTTTTTAAAGCAGCAGGTTCTTGTTTATCATTTTTTAGGAATTACTTTTAGGCTATTTTTGGTATTGTTGTCTTCTGCTGTACTCAGATGTGCTATAGAAAGATGCTATCCAGTAAACCCGTTGATTTTTGGGTAAAGTTCTGTTAATATTATTGTTTAAGTTATTATGAGAGCTTGTGGTTGTTTGGTAAACAAATAGGATGACACTGGTATGAGTTGATAGCGTGATCAAAATGGATGTAGTATGAATTATATAATTTTATAATATAGTACCCTAATTATAATAATTCTATTGTTAAATAAAATTAATAAATAACTAATTGATAAGCTAGAGAACTTTTTCATAAAGAGTTTTTCTGGGATGCTACCTTAAGTACCATTCTAAAGAAGTTGCTTTATAAAAATGTGGCTTTTGAACTTTCATGCAACTAGATTTTTTTCTGCCAATTGTTAACATCAAATATTTTGAATATGCTTCTATTGTTTGAGGAAGCAGAAATAGGCATCAAAAGTTTTACAAAAAAGAGCCTTAATAATGCCATAAATTAGTTTCACTTGAAAAATTTTCATAAGATGTCAATTGAGGTTGCTTCTTTCTTTGAACATTTTTGTGTTCCTTGAAAAAGAGCAAAATGGAACCGAGTGTCAGAAGTAAACTTGCATTCCAAGGCAATATACTGAAAAAAATATTTCTCACATTCTGAAAAACAATTATTATTTTTATTGGACGCCCTTCAAACTAGGCCTTATGTAGGCTTAAAACAAGTCACTGTTCTCCTATTTTGGGATATATGATTGAGGACTTCGTATATAGTGACTGAAATACATTGAATTTTCTTTCTCTGCATTATTGTTATGTCTGGCACAGAAGATTGCATTTTTGTGCATCAATCTTTGTTCAGTTTTGTTAGGGGTTGTTAATAACAATTTTTTAATTCTAACAAAAGGCTGCAGCTCCTCGCCTTCCTCCAGTAGAAGAAGTTAGAACTATTCTTGATAACAGCATTCGAGGCATGCTTTCTACATTTTCCAAGGTATTTTTCTTCACATGAATGGAACTGAATGTCATTGTCGCTGTTGTCATCATCATTAGCTTTTTTCTCCATGCATTACTTTGTCAACACAACTTATTAAAGTGAGATTTTTGGATTTATTATTTATTTTTCTTTTTTTTTTTTTAATTTTTTTAATTGAGATTTTTGGATTATAACATCTCATTTGCTTTATTTTTGGTTTGCAGGAACATGAGGGTTATCCGTCTGGATCAATGGTCGATTTTGCTTGTGATCACGATGGTTCGCCAGTGCTAGCAGTCAGCCACCTTGCAGGTCATTCCAAGGTTTGCTTCTGCTCTAGTTTCAGTTGGTTTGGCAAATGAATTTTGCAGTTACCTTTCAAAAAAAAAAATTATGAAAACTTGCAGAATTTGTTGGAGAATCCCAAATGCTCTCTGCTTGTTGCTAAGGATCCTGAAGATCGAACTGACATTGTGATCACCTTATTTGGGGATGCTGTTTTGGTATGTGCTGACAACTTGATTTTTTAACAGTTCTTTAAATAATTGTGGATGCTGTTGTTCAAAGCTGGCATCATTAAGACACTTATTCAGCTATCTTTCCAATCAATTTGAAAGCGTTTCTTCATTTGCTTACTTCTAGGGATGTTTTTAGTCATGGAGTTGACTCTAGATTTCTGGTACCTTCGAAACTTGAACCTTAGCATGAACATTCAAGATAACTGTGTCCATTGAAGCTTAATTTGATACATTAGTTGCACGGTGCTGAAGAATACAGCTAATTAGGACCTTTTAGCCAATTTTTTATTGAGCACTTCCTCCAGTATCAATTTTCAAATTAAGATCTTAGTCGCTGATAACATGAGATTTGAGATTGTGGATTCACAACTTCAAATGGTGCTTTTTCCAATTCGTAGTCTTTCTGTTGTGGCCTCAAACAAACTTTGGGGCAAACCACAGTAACTTCTATACTCTTTGTTTTCTCTTTTCATTTCCGTCCATCCTTTTCTCAATATTTTACATGTCTTTGCATCTACTTTTTTCTCTTTCACACCTGAAAGCCTGCCTTGTAATGCGCTTCTCAAATTTTCATCAAAGTATGATTAATTGCGTATAGGACCTGATTCTGTCTATGGATGGCATATGTGACAGAGAGTGTTACTTGAGGAATAACAGCTGTGCTTATATTTAGAATGGAACTCTTTAAGAATATCATTTCGTTTAGAATTATGTTTTTCAGGTTTCAGTGCAAAGCCTCTCTTGCTAGAAAATTGTACTTATCTTCTTGTCATCAGAATGGTTTATATATCAAGAATCTTAAATTGAACTGATGTCTAGGTTTCCGAGGATGATAAAGAAGCTGTACGTGCTGCTTATCTAAGAAGACATCCTAATGCTTTCTGGGTAACTCTTTCTTCACTAATCATTGCACTAGTAACAGTTGTCCTTTACTTGATTCATAGTGATGTCAAGAACTCTGATTTTGAAGGTTGATTTTGGTGACTTCTGCTTCATCCAAATCAGGCCAAAATTTGTACATTTTGTGTCTGGGGTTGCTACTGCCTTGCTGGGATCAGGAGGTAAAACAGTATCTGCCTACCACTAACATTTTTCTTTTGTGATTTGGGAGTAGCCTAGCAATGATTAACCATATAATTTCTATCATTCTGGAGGACTAAGAGACTAAATATAGCTTGTCGTTTGATATGATGATGACATTGGGCATGTAAGGTAGGTAGGGGATCAAGAGAGTCATGGAAGGTTGGGAGTTTGAGTGACAATGTTGTCAAACGTTCTCCCAATTTTGGACATTGTTGATGTCAGCTTATTTTCTTTTGCTTTGTAATTGATGATCTGATCCAACTCAAAACAACTTTTGAGGGCGTGGCTTGTTGGAGTAGCAGAGAGAAAGAAGAAGAGAGCAATGCATATAAACCATGGAGTTGGACTTTTTTTTGGGTTGAACTTATGGAATGCGATCTAAAACTTCCATCAGGGATGGTGCTTTCTGAGCTTTATTAAACAAGTTGAAGATTTCAGTCAAAAAATCCTTAAACTTTAATAAGTTGGTCTTTGAAATTTAGTTTTACCTGACATATCATTAGTCATCAATATCATAATTGTTACCCTTATCCAACTCTGTGGGGCTAGCTGTATGAATCCTCTATTTTTATATATTTCTATTCAGTGTTACATGAGATATTAGCTTAAAAATTTTAAATCTTCTTCTAATCATGTCTCATTGTAATTTATTTTTTCTTGATATCTTAAAAAAAGTTAAATCGATGGTTGATGCCAATGCCCAATAACTTTTGCTATCATAATTGAAAGCCCTCTAGAGGTAATTCATTGGCAAAATCAATTTTAGAAGTCTTTAATTTCCTTGGCGAGCAAGTTCCTTTTATCTAGGCAAATTGGATTTCAGACTTGCCTTCGTTGTTTATCGCGTCTTCCTCCAGGCAGTTGCTAATGGGCAAACCTTAACAATAGTTTGGTTGCTTTTAAGTTTTATTGGTACATCCTTTTTCCTAATTTTCAGTGTTCGTTGATTATATTCTTTAATGTAAATCTTGAGATTGCCTGTTGTAACCACTCCGTTTGACAAGTCATGAAATGATTACCTAGATGGATAAAAGTTTTATTCTTTCATGAGGATGCGCATTACTTGAATGATTTTGGGTATTGCTCTAATGTTTCTCACATGGATTTCAATGCAAGGTCCTGGTTAACGTCATGGAGTTTGAATTCTCTTGTTTTCTGTTATGTTTTTTGATCTACATCAAGAAGGCTTTGACATCTTTTGAGTAGGTGTAGACTCCTTAGGGAAGAAGATAGGGAGGAAGAGAGACTAAAAAGGGAGAAACAAAATATTATTCATTCCATACCTTTTCTTACAATAAGTGGTGTATTCATAATATTTAGATAGGCCAAATCTATAATACAGAACCGGTCTACCTAACCAAACTTAGAAGAAAGATTAGACTAGTGCTTTATTACATATGTGGACCCATTTGTCATTTATATGTGCGAAACATGTTTTTTCTTTGGCAGGCTTCTTATTTGTTGGTTGTTCTACCATATTTGTAGCCCATGTTTCGCATTTGATTTTTGGATCCAATCCCTGATGTCTAACATTTTCCCATAGCTATCTGTGCAAAATATCTTTTTGATAGCCTTAGCAATCTCACCCATGCATGTTATTGCTATTTATTGACTGCTGTTTTGATTTGTGCCAGACTTTAATGCTGAAGAGTTCAGAGCTGCCAAAGTTGATCCAATGTCTCAGTTTTCAGTTCCCATATCTGTATGAACTGAATTTTGTTAACCTTTTATGGATTTATTTGATATGCATCTTTTTTGCCTTTTAAGTTATATAATTTTATCGCAGTCTCACATGAATAAAGATCATTCTGAAGATACAAAAGCTATTGTAGAACACTCTACCTCGATTAAGGCAAGCATTTATCATTTTTATTTATAGAAAGAATTTGAGATAGAAGGAATAAATTCAAATTTTTTAATCTTGATAGTGTGTTTTTAAAAACGAGGTGTGATCCATATTTTTTCATCATTCACTGATCTGGTTATTTGTTAGGACTCTGCTTGTACTCTTATCCTTGAAACCTATATTTTGATCAGCAGCTTAGAAACTTAAGCAGTGTAATAGAGGAATATAATATTCTTATTCAGAGTGAGCAAAAATTTTGGCTATTCAATACATGATTTGTCTTCATTTGTAGTGCATGAAGGACAAATCCTTTTAATTGTTTAATAACATTGTGCTTTTTGCCTTGGAAAATCCATGGAATTTTCATCAATTACCCCAGAGCTGATTGGAAGAAATAATTTCCAGGTGGACTTTGCTTACATTCTGGATGTGGATAGTCTTGGTTTCAACGTTAAGGTGGTACTTGCTCTCTTATAGTTTCTAATTTTGCTTGTTTCGGGTTGTAATAGATAACATGCTTGTTATAGGTACATAAACCATTGATATATAAATTGTTGCATAAACTTTTGGTGTGAGGGCTAGCAATGTATGTTACCAACATATAGTTGTTTCTCGTTGAAATTTATTGACATGACTTTTGGGGTTCTGTTTTTTTTTTTTTATTTTTTTCTTTTTTTGTTGTATATGTAATTTATGTATGTTACACTGATGTTTGCTTTGACCTGTCACGTATAAGACCAATTTTTAATACTGCATGTCATCGTGGAGGCCCCATTTATCTTGTTCTTTCAAATACAACATATTTAAACTTATATCTTTAACTTTTGCTCCTCTCCTAGATTTATATAATAACTGAATTTCTCATTTTTTGCCAGCTAATTTTATTTACTGCTACCCGTATATTTTGAAAATAATTTCTGTATTTTCAAGATTTGATTAGGTTTCCTCTAATGTACTGTATGAAAGCTCTATTTAGACACCCTTGTCTTTATTCATCCTAGTTTTTTGCTGACATTACACTTTTTTTTATTTTTTATATTGCTATTAATACCAGGCTGGTTATCAAGGAGGCACTTACAAGTTACGAATTCCTTTCCCTAGACGTGCACAAGATAGAAAGTAAGACAGTTGAGATAATTAATATTATTTTTCTTTAATCTTTCACCATCCTTTCTGTTTCAATAACAATTTCATTCCTAGAGCTTCTCCTAGATCTACTTTCAGCTTTATGCTTTTAGCTAGTTCTTTAATTCCCTGCCCTTTGCCCCCTTTTTGTTGGTAATTAGAAGATGTCCTCAGAAATGCTGCCTATTTATATATGTTAGAATCCAACCGTTCCTCGTGCAAAGGATCCGACGGTCACAAAGAGCAATCCGTGGGAAGCTCTCATGAATCACGTTGAAACACCTTCCATAGATGGGCAGCCGATTTTGGAAGAGTTATATTTCATTATTATGTAGTTATTTGTTTTCTTATTAAATATCTTGGATAGATCTATATATATAGGGAAGAATTTATGCAATAAAGCAAGGCTTTTCTTCTCAAATTCCTAGTTTTAACATGATATCAGAGCCAATGGCCTTTATTGCCGTGGAAGAAAGATCCTAGATCGTTGAAGGAGGACAAGAGGAAGAAGAAGCCACCGGAAGACAAAGCCGGAAGCCGAAAGAGAAAAAGAAAGAGGAAGAAGGGATCAGAAGAGAAGCCAAACCGTGCGAAGCCTGTTGCGACTGCCTCATCCACTGTCGACACAAAGAAGTCGACCGGAAATCGAAGCCGAAGGATGACACAAGGCTCTTGCCGCGTCTAGTCCGCTTCTGATCCGAGCAGAACGACCCGCGCCCTAGCCGTACTGACGCCGAAGCCGCCGCCAACCAAACACCCGCCGCCTGTGCGTGGCTCCCGCTTGTAGCTGGAAAGGCGGAACCGTGCGCGTTTGCGATCGAAGAGGCGCAATGTGCATGCCCTAGGTACCCAACCCAAGTTCTTTAAAGACTCGGCTTGGCCTGGTTCAATTAATAGGGAAAATTTTGTTTTCTTTTTCCCAAAAAAAAAAATCGCCCTTTATTGTTGAATAGAAAAATCTTGTAAGCCTTCATTGCTTCCAAAAGTCATACAGATAGTCTCAATTACTATCATAATGTCAGAAATCAATTCCTCCCAGAGCATTGACCAAATTGAGGAGTCGATGGTGCACCAAGGACGAGGTGACCTCCAAAGCATGCAACCTTCCTATCATCTAAATGGGAAAAACTACCTAAAGTGGTCTCAATTTGTGAAGACTTACTTGAAAGGGAAAGGGAAAGTACACCACCTTTTGGAGGACCAAAAGAAGGATATCCTTAATTTGGAGTGTGGGATGAAGCAGACTCCATGATTATGTCATTATTGTGGAACTCCATGACTCCAGAAATTAGAGATACATTTATGTTCCTTTCCACTACAAAGGACATATGGGATGCTGCTAAACAGACCTTCTCCAAAGCTCGAGATGCAGCTCAAATCTTTGAAATTAAATTCAAAGTTGGAAGCACAAAGCAGGAGAGTAAGACCGTGACGGAGTATGCCACCCTTCTACAAAATCTGTGGCAAGAACTTGATCACTATAGATGCATAGAAACAAGATGTCCGGAAGATGCTGCGATCCTAAAGAACTTTATTGAAAAAGATAGAGTTTATGATTTTCTTGTAGGACTAAATGCAAGTTAGAGTCCAGATCCTTGGCAAAGAGGAGACGCCATCACTCAATGAAACCATTTCTCTCATCCGCGCAGAAGAAAGCCAACGATGAGTGATTTTAGAACCAAAGGTTGTTGAAAGTTCAGCAATGGTGATGAGCAAAGAATCATGGAAGGAGAAAGGTAAATATTTCTCAAAATTGAAAGACAAATACTCACTTTGGTGCAGTTATTGCAAGAAATCAAGACACACAAAGGAAAATTGCTGGAAGATACTTGGAAAACCTTCCAGTAAGGAGTAGAATCAAAGAACTGAAACAAGTCAACCCAACTCAGAAGCACAGTCCAGTCTTGGAGAATTCAATAAAGAAGATATTGATAAACTGAGACGACTCCTTATATCTCTTGAAAAACCAAATGCATTCTCTTCACTTGCAATCATAGGACCAAAATCAGGGAAGACGATTAGACATGCTAAGGAGAGAGCTAGACTGGACCACCTGGAAGAACTATACAAAGTTCCCACTATCAGCCTTTATTGCTGATATAACCAAATTAGCCTTTATTGCTGATACAAGCAAATCAGCCTTTATTGTTGACATAATCAAATCAACCTTTATTGCTGATCAAATCAGCCTTTATTGCTATTATAACACAATACAACCTTCATTACTGGAAACCTAAGGAATACAAAATTCCCACCACCGGCCTTCATTGTCGGAATTTTGAGGATAGGTTCCCATCACCGCCTTCATTGCTGGATTTCTCTTGTGGTTGTTATCCTATCTATAACAAATGCAACCTTCATTGTTGCCCTGCTTGATATAGCCTTCATCGCTATCATTTGCTGCTGTCACAATATCTAAAGCTAATTTCCCCCAAAGTTTTGACCAAAATAGATGGCTCTATAGTGCACCAAGGAACTTGATAACTCTACTTTGTGTGACTAATTACCAAGCTGGGAATGACATATCTGTATTACCAGCTTGAGGGGGAGTGTTAGAATCCAGCCGTTCCTCGTGCAAAGGATCCCACGGTCAAAGAGCAATCCGTGGGAAGATCTCACGAATCACGTTGAAACACCTTCCATAGATGGGCAGCTGATTTTGGAAGAGTTATATTTCATTATTATGTAGTTATTTGTTTCCTTATTAAATATCTTTGATAGATCTATATATAAGGAAGGATTTATACAATAAAGCAAGGCTTTTCTTCTCAAATTCCTAGTTTTAACAATATTTTTTTTTTCTGTCTATATTTTGTATTTGCTTGTTGGTTGGGGCTGCTGCATCTTCTTGTGAGTTGATTCATCTCGTAAGAATCTAGTTTGTATAAGCTTCTAAATACTCTTTATGTCAAGCCTCAGCTCTATCACTTGTCCTTCAGCATAAATATTTTTGCAAACTAAATGCATGGACTAATTTAACAGCATGAATAGTTTTGCTAACTAAACTTAATTTCATATGAGTTGATTCATGTAGCCGATCCCACAGTGGGATAGAGGCTTATTGTTATTATTGTGGTTGTTGAGTTGATTCATGATGTTAGAATCTAGTTTTTATAAGCTTCTAAAACTCTTTATGCCAAGCCTCTGTTCTATCACTATTCCTTTCTGGGATATGATTTCTTATCCCTATTTTTCCTGTTCTTGATCTTGAATGACACTATATACGTCCATGATATGTTTCTAAAGAATAAGGAAATCTCTTTCTTAAACCACAACTTATTATCATTTTGAAGACGAAATCAGCAAGAAAAATATTAAAAACAGCAGAAATTGAGAAATGAAAGCTGATTTTTTTGTATTAAAACTTCAACATCAAAACAAGATACAATTATATACTATTAGAGAGGTAGATTGTTTCTCCCACTTAACCTAGAAGCGGCTAGGAAGCCCTCAAGAAAACTCTAGAAAAAACTACAGCAAACTATCCAAACAAAACATAAAAAATAAACGCTAGAATCAGCCCTAAATAAACTCTCTAAATCCCCCTAAAAAGGGCCCCCTTAATTAATTTCCCTCTCTTTCTCTATTTCAAAAATATAAATCTTTACTTTCTTATTTCCCTCCTTATTTTCTCTCCTAGTATATTTAATTAAATCTTTTCTGGGCCCCAAAGGGGGCCGAACCTGCTGCTTTTTTCCCCCTAACAGACTCTAAAGTGAAATAATATATGAAACTATTAGGCTTCCTCGATCTCCTGGCCAAATCAATTTCCCTTATGTGCTGCTAATTTATTGGAATATTAAGACCAGTTGAATCAAATATCATATTGGTTTTCCACAGGGATGTGAAGACGCTTATTATCGAGATGCTCCAGGCTGCTCGAGCCCCTGTGTAGAGAACAGGAAAACAGATATCAGGTAAAGTTGATATTGTTCTCAAAGTTTCGGCAAATTGTCCCCAGCATTTAATCATCTAGTGTTCTTAATGTTTAAATGTTGGGGCCTTGGATTTCTTTTCCATTTCATTTTTGTTTTTTGAAATGGTTTGATCACAAAATTGTTGGGATCAAATTTCTGTTTTCACCTTCTTTGATAGATACACATGTCTTAGATTTTGTTTGGGACGACTTTCTTACTATTTTTTAAAGCGGCTTTCTAGTTCAAAAATTAAAATTTTAATATTATAAATCTACTTTAAGAAGCAGTAAGAAAGTCATCACAAACGAAACTTTAGTCTAAAAATATTCTGCAAACGAGTGCCATCGGTCACCCCTCTATTAGATGTTCTAGTTTTTTGTTTGGATATTAGGTTTGTTTCTGTCTGCTTTACTTAGAAAATTGACTAGTTAAGCGCTGAAATCTTGAAATTCTTAGTACCCTACTATTGTCAAGAACTATTCAGTTTTATAATGGCTTGATTATGGATTAGTTATTTTATAAACTAATCAAGGAATAAGTGATATTGTAATAAATAAATTCCTAATTAATTAACCTAATTAGTTCAATAAATTTGACCCTGTTCAGTGATTTTTATTTCCTTGGTAATAAATTATTCCCTGAATAGTTAACCTTGCTATTCACTAAACATGGTAATCTGAATCCTAATCCAGTTTTATTTACTACCCCAACATTTGATTGATCCCCAATTTATTTATAATCTGATTGTGTAGGTAAGATCACTAGTTAAAGCTTTGGTGCTAGAAAGTTGTTTTAAAAAGCAGTTAGAAAGTTGTTTCAAAAGTAGATAAATGCTTTGTTAAAAGTGCATATATGCATTAATTTAAGGTTTAGACTTCGTTTGGGACAGCTTTCTCATTGCTTCTTAAAGCAGCTTTTTATTACAAAAATTAAAATTTTGTATTAGAAAGTTGCTTTAAGAAGCAGTAAGAAAGTTGTCCCAAACAAAGCCTTAGTTTGGGACGTCTTTCTTACTGCTTCTTAAAGCAGCTTTTTAATATAAAAATTTTAGTTTTTAAAGTAGAAAGTTATTTTATGAAGCAATAAAAAAGCCATCCCAAATGAAGAAAATCTACTTGATTCAAATGCAGGAATATATAGCAGACTAATCATAACATTATCAGAGCAGCAAAGCTCCTTTTTCATTAGGGTAACCTGCTTATGATCTGAGTTACTTATTTTGCTGCAGGTCGCAGCAGAGTTTTGTACAATACTATAAGGTGCTCAAACCTCAGTGATTTTCCTATTTGTAAATATTTGCAATTATTGTCTGTGTTTTCCCAAAAGAAGGGAGCTTTATACAAATATTTCATTATGAACTAGTTATGTTGATGCTTAATTTTGTATACAAAATAAATCTTTTGAAAAAAAAAAATGATGCTTTTTATAACCGGTTAAAATTGCCCTCAATGCAAGTAAAAAAATAAACAAGTAACTTGGATTTTAGAATGAAAATTAATATATGCAATGAAAATTAAACTAAGGTTTCATTTGGGATAGTTTTTTATTGATTCTTAAAGCCATGGGCGGATCCCCATTGGATTGAGCGGGTAAATGTCCACCCTCAAAAATTATTATTTTTTTTATAATTTTAGAGGGTATATTTTGGAATATTTTGAGTATTTTGGATATTTTGTCCCTCTTAAAAAAAATTTTACCTTAATTTTATCAATCCTGAACTTCTTTGCCTATCTCCTACCAAACAATTTTTTTGTCCATCCTGAAAAAATTTGGATCCGCCCCTGCTTAAAGCTATTTTATAGTGCAAAAATTTTAAATTTTGTACTAAAAATCTACTTTAAAAACAATAAGAAATCCGTCACAAACGAAGCCTAGAATTCGATATAACTTTACATTTTTGCTTTATATATCAGTTTTTAAGTACAATTAAAAAAAAAATTTAAGAAGTGGCAAAAATTTGTCTCAAATAAAGTTATATATTTCTTTTTTATTACTTCCAAGAGATTTTAATATTAGGAAATTATTTGTGGAATATAATAAGAAAATTATTTCAAATCAAGCATAAATATCAAAATATTCCATAAGACATGTAATTCATCGATATTATTAAGTTGTATTAGCATGTTCTCCTTAAAGTCTTTGGGCTTATTGGATGAAGTTCGTTGGTTAAGTTATATTAAAATAATTATCTAAGTAATGTGAAATTTATGATATTTGATTGCAAACTTATGGTCCTCATATGATTTGGTTAAACGATTAAAATAAATATTATTATGAATGTTATAATTACAATGTAATATCAAAATATTAATCAATATATATTAAATAAAATAAATTAATAAGCAAATTAACTTGTAAATAAATAGTGTGCAATGTCATTGATATACTTCTTATATTTTTATTTAGGTAAATATTTTGACAAATACATGAGGGATAACTTATTGTGTATATGAATTGATCTAAAAAATATTTAGAAAATATTTATTTTAAGATAAAAGAAAAATAAAAAAACTTATCAGGGTTTAATTTTATAACTAAAGAAAATAATAAAAAATTATACTTTTAATTATGGATTTTGAGATTTTCTTTTTCTCTGCTTCTTTCATACTTCTTTCGTCCTGGTGCCACTGGTTTCGCCAGGCAAAGAGATGCAGACGTGCAGCCTCATTCGCCGGGGCTCCTCCGATGGCGGCGGAGCCCTTAGCCTCAGCTTCCTCTTACTACCTCTTCCGGCGAGAAGACCCCTCTACTTATCTTGGATCGGCTTCGGCCGCGACCGTCTCGGCGGCGGTGCTGGGCGAGTGGCTGCGGCGGCCTCCGCGGCGAATGGAGGAGCCTATCAGGACCACTACGCTGTTCTTGGAATCCGAAGGAATGCCACCGCAGCTGAAGTCAAGCGCGCGTATCGGTTGCTTGCTAGAGAGGTGCCGTCTCCTTCCACAAATCTTTTTTCTGAGTACTAATTTACGTCAATGATCAACAATTCAGGCATTCGCGCGGGGTTTGTTGATGCTTATCAAATATAAATGCCATGATTGTTATAATTATTAATGCAAAACTTGTCTAGTAAGGAAATGGAATATTTGTAGAACATATTGTTACGAAAAAAAATATCGAGTGATAGAAAAGCTTGAGAAGACGAGATTTGTTTCTCCTCTTAGAGAAGAGTACTTCATCATCGTGGAGTGCTGGATTCGTCAATGCTGCTTCTATTGGTTTTTTGTGGGCTCTTTTAAGTTTTGAAACCACCCTTCTTTTATATCCTAAAAATAGAGAAGAAACTTCTTTTTAACCTAATAATAGAGAGGAAATAAAAGAAATAAACAACGAAAAAGATGCTTTTAGCTTAAGGAAGAGGGGTAGAAGATCAATGATGGATTAAACTTTTTTATTGAAACATCTAAAACCGTAAGTTCCCCATAAAAGGATTAAAATTTAAAATAAAATAAAAGAGAATAAAAAAATATGGCTCACTATATAAGCATATATTATGCCTCATGTTAGGTGGATGAGATATCTTGAGCCTACACTTACTAATGATTTCATTTAGTAGAAGATCAATGATATCTTCTATGATGGATTGAATTTCGTTGAGCCCAAGTCTTTGATCAATTCTTTGTAGTCACACACATAATAAGAGTGTATTTCATTTGATATATTGATAATATTTTTATAATCTTATGTTTTACCTTTGTTGCGTGCTAGAAAATACGCGGCGGTAGAGTTTGTAAATTCGCATCCGAGTGTTGCACGTAAATTTAATACACAAACAGAAAAGAGAATGTAAACACCAGGGTTTTTACGTGGAAAACCCAAAAAGGGAAAAAACCACGGGGCCTTGCCCAGTTGTAAAGTTCCACTAGTGTTTTTGTAGATTACAAATGGCTGATTCTTCCCACAAGTCGGGACAATCAGAATTCAATTTGTTTCTTCTAGGAAATTTACAAAATTCTACAAATTCCCGGCGTTTCCCGAAAATCCGGCAGAGTTCTGGCGTATTCAGGCGGCGGGAAGAGCTTCGGCGGTGGTCGAGGAGGAGAGAAATCTCCTTTTCCCCTTTTCCTTCTTCTTCTCTTCTTCTTCTCTCTCTTCACTTGAGTCCCTTTGGTGTAGAATGAGGGCTCTATTTATAGTTTTTCTGGAGTGGCATAGCCCATAAATAGGCGTGAGATCAGGGGCGAATTGGGAGCGTTTTGAATGGACGGCCGATATTGAATCCTTTGATCATGCACCGTTCGTTGGGCATTTGAAGGCCTTAATGATATCGGAATTCGGCGATCTTGGGCTCGTTGGATTTGTCTCATCGAGCCGTTCGATTCAAGTATAAGCTCGTCAAAATCGGAGACCGTTTGGTAACTCAAATTGCGGTTTGAACCTTCCAACAGCGCTTTGAGCCCTTGATTCAGACTCATTTGGGATCGGATTGGGTTGATCTTGGTGTCGTTGGGTTCGTATTTTCGATACACTCAGTTTGACTGTAAGCTCGCTGAAATCGGAGTTCAGGTGCTCGCAAAATTAATTTTTGAAGTTTCCAACTAGCTTTTGCCTCGAGATTCGTGCCCGATCGAGATAATTTTGTGATGCCGTATCAACCTTCATTCTTATGAGTGATTAACGATTTAGCCCAAATCTGATGTTATGCTTCAAGACTAATCAAACTTAGGTAAATTCTCAAAAGGATCAAGTGATAGTGTGATCCTTGCAAATTTTTTTGGACTCATTGAGAGCTAAGATCAACATAACCATGCCATCATTTAGAGCGCATCAATTTATAGATCAGGTTGGAATTGAGCTTGTAATGATTTGTTCATCCGATTGTCCACAATAATCAATTTCATTTTTACCTTTTGAAGCTACCAGTCAAAGCACAATGAAATGAATAGAATAAAAAACATGGTTCATTACATATTATGCATCATGCTAGGGTGGATGAGATATCTTGAGCCTATGCTTAATTTTGATTTCATTAGGTAGAAGATCATTGATGGATTGAATTTTGTTGAACAAAAGTCAATGATAAGTTTTTTTTAATCATCACTTACACAATTGGGGGAAAGACCAAAATTTTTTAGTCTTACATGATTTATTATTTCAACTAGAGTAGACCTTGTGATTTTTCTCTTTTTTAATTTTCATAAAACTCTTGCACCTCTTATGAGTTTCTTTTTTTGTATGTACAAAACTTTATTTCATACAATTTTTTACTTTGCTGCAAAATATGTAACATGCACCATGTATAAACAATTCAAAGGTAAAGCAAAAATCTCTTGGTTCAAGAGTAACCATACCAAGTTTTCTTTGGAAGAAAAAATATAAAATCCCCTATTTTTCTTCTTATTTTTTCTTTTGGAGAAGGTGAAAAGTTGGATCGACATTATCCATTTGATAGAATGCTCAAATTACATTTCATTATATTTGCAGATACCAGTATATGTGCGCATTTATTGTTGTATGCATTATTTAATAGACTAGGACTCTTTTAGGCAGCTCAATACAACCTAAATACAACATTGCAACGTTATTATGACAGGTTTTTAACCTTTTTATGACAGGTTGCGACTTGCTAGCACAATAAAAATGACTCAACTATGACTCGCTCACTTGAAAATAACCTTTATGAGGTTGATTATCTTATGGATGGGTTTTGCAGTTGGGTTAGTTGACCATTTATTATTGGGGTCCCATGAAACTTAAAATAGGTCTTTTTATGAACGAATCAACTTAGATGAACTCAATCCGTGTATTAAAATGATTTCCCTTATTTCCAACTTTATAGTTGCGAATGCTATATGAAAATAATCTTCTTCAGCACCAGCAAAACCTGCGGCCTACATGATTTAATGGACATTTTATGATTGATTGACCTTACATGAACTTCATCAAGAGTAGGAATGATGGATGGCTTGTTTCTATGAGATTAAAATTAAGAGTTGCTTTGTGAATTTAATACACCTTTTTTGGGTGAAATGAGATTTATTGGCAAAATTTTAAAGGAATATTGAAAGGATTTTCTTATATTGCCAACATGAGAAATCTTGTTATCTTTTTCACGACTTGCATCAGCTGCTGTTGGCTGAATCGACATGTTCAGTTAATCCCCATCCCCCACTTCCCCCTTCCTTTTTTGGTCATTAATATGATGTAATCCATGATTTTTTTTTATTGTTCTTTTTTACGCTAATGCCATGCCTTGAATCATCTTCTATTTGATATTGGTCCTCTGCAGCATCATCCAGATGTTAGCCGGGATCAGCAGGCCAGTGAAATTTTCAAGAAAATTCGCTTGGCGTATGAGGTATTGTACTTTTTATCTCTTTATCATCTGGATTCAATGGATTATTCGAAGTAATATTTTGAATGCAGGCTTTGACTAAAAGGTATTGTTATTAATATGTTTGTTTATGTCTTGGTTTTTTCTTTCTTACAAACACATTAGGCAGTCAAAACCATCCCTTTGTCCAAAACTGTTTCTCCAAGCTATTGCTTTATAGTGACATTTCTTATCAGCATGATATAATTTAGGTTTTTTTTAAACCTTATGCAAAGACAGCATTTCTGCGTTTTTCTTCCTTTCTTGGACGAATTACCAATATGAAATTATTTTAACATCCATTTGTGTTGACCGGTCCTTTTATCTCAAAATTGATCACCAATATCTTTCTCTTGACGATGCTTTGAGCTTTCAAAGATAATAGAAGCATTACTAATACGTAAGTAAAGGGAGGCAAAACAAGGAGAAAGCTTGTCATTTAGCTTATTTCAATCAAGCAAAAAAATCAAGTTAGAATACAATTCACTGCATCAAGCAAAAAAATCAAGTTAGAATTCAATTCATTGTAGTGATCTTCGTATTCTAAATGAAAATAAAGATTTTTGTTTTTATCGTCGTATTAGTAAAGTCAAAGTTAGAGATACAAAAAAAAAAAAAAAGCGTAAGAAAGTTGTTGGACTTGATGATATTCTATTATAGATGTGGAAATATTTAGGAGATGAAAGAATTTCAAGACTTACGAAATTTTTTAAGATGACTAAGAAAATGTCAGATGAGTTGAGATTAGAGGAGTGTTAGTTCCCATTTTTAAGAAAAAATGTGATGCGCAAGAGTGTTCGTATTATAGAAGAATTAAGTTAATGTATCATACATTATGTAATATCCCGTACCTAGGGTTTTGCCACGGAGACAAAAGAGCTCAGTTTAAATTGTTTGAAGATGAATTGAATGCAAATCTTCAGCTAATTAGGCCGCAACAGACATAGGGAGAAGACAAACAAAAGGAAAGGGTTTTAATTACTAGAAGTTGAAAGAATTTTCTGTCGAATACAAAGCGCGTGTGTGGCTTTGTGTCGCTTGGAAGCCGAAGGAGTTGAGTAAGTCGAAGGAGATGAGGAAGATGAAGATGTTCGGGTTCGCGGAAGCCAAGTGGTCTAGATCACATGAAGCAGAAGACGAAGAGCTCACTCTCGTCTTTTGTTGTCATGGAAGTTAAAGGGTTAGGGTTGATTCCGTCGTTTGGCACGTCGTTGGCTTCATCTCTATAAATTAGAGAAGAGTGGGAGGAGTGAGTACGAGAAAGTTTAAGCGGCAAACGGGCAAATGATTGAGAGAGAGAAGAAGAGTCGTGCTTTTGGAGATTGAGTGAGCAAGGCAGGCAGAGGAGATCGAGCGAGAGGTATTATTTTTTTCTTTTATTTATATTGTTAAGAAAATTAATATTTTAAAAATAGAATTTTAATATGTTTAATGGATATATGTATATATAATATTATTAGAGTTTTAATAAAAGGATAATTATAATTTATTTTAAGTTGAATTTATTGAGTATAGGAAATTGTAATAAATTAAATTTATGATATAAATTAGATTTAAAAACATATTTAAGAGTTAACGATAATTTATATAGAAAAATGAGAGTATATTTTATTAATAACTTAAATGGAAAATTTATTAAATATAGAACATTTATTTTAAAAATTAATTAAATTATGATTAATAAAGTGGAGAGAACAAATTCTATTATTAAAAAATAAGAAGAATTATTAAGTATATTTAATAATTAATTAGAGAGATATATGATTAGATATATAAGTTAAAATACAACAACAACAACAACAACATCAAGCCTTTATCCCACTACGTGGGGTCGGCTACATGAATCCTTTTTCTCCATTGTGTCCTATTAAAAGTCAAATTCTCGTTTAAATCTAATAAAGAAAGGTCATTCCTAATATTTTCTAACCAAGTCTTTTTAGGTCTACCCCTACCTTTCTTAACATAAGTCAAATCTAATACCTCTACTCTCCTAACCAGGTCATCAGAAGGCCGCTATTTTATGTGACCAAACCATCTAAGGAAACTCTCTCTAATCTTATCTTCTACTGGAACTGCTCCAACCTTTTCACGTATATGCTCATTCGTATCCTATCTCTAAGGGTAAAGCCACTCATCCACCTGAGCATCCTCATCTCTGCCACACTTAACTTAGTATTATGCTTCTCTTTTAAAGGCCAACATTCGGCACCATAAAGCATTGCAAGCCTCACTACATAATGCTTATAGAATTTTTCCCTTAGTTTGAGGGGTACATTTCTATCACATAACAAAACCCGATGCATCCTCTCCACTTCAACCATCCAAACTTGAATTCTGCTGATATATCCCATCTATCTTCACACCAAATCACTCTGAACAAAATCCAAGAATCTAAACGTGTACTCTTATTAATGACTTGATCGCCCAAAGTCACAATCCTCACTAGGTCTATTACTACTAAATTAACACTCCATATATTCCGTTTTTAGATCTACTCAGCGAAAACTTTTAGAATCTAAGGTTGACCCTCCATAATTCAAGTTTAACCTTCAACTCCCTCTCTAAATCTTATCAACAAGAAGAATTCAATCAGCAAAAAGCATACACCAAGGTACATCCTCGTTGCAAATGTCTAGTGAAAACATCCATGACTAAAGCAAAAAGATATGGGCTTAAGGCTGATCCTTGATGTAACCAACCGAAAATATGGAAATACTTGGTCAATCCACCTTGTGTTTGAACACAAGTAATAGCTCCTGCATACATATCTTTAATGATTTGAATATAGCATTATTGCTTCCTTTTCTTTTCAAGACTCTCCATAGGCACTTCTCTTGGAACTTAATCATATGCTTTTTCTAAATCAATAAATATCATATGTAGATCTCCTTATTTTCTCTATAATTCTCCCATCAAACCTCTTAATAAATATATGGCTTCCATAGTCGACCTACCCGGCATGAATCCAAATTGATTTGGAGAAACATTAGTACATGCCGCAACTATGCTCCATAACTCGCTCTCAATAGTTTTAAGTATGACACATTAATTAATACCTCTATAATTCTGCACAATCTTGTGCATCACTTTATTCTTAAAAAATAGGAATTAAACACACTCATTCTCCACTCATCTGGCATCTTCTAGTCTTCAAATAGTATTAAAAGTTTAGTAAAGCCATGAAATTCTTTCATCTCCTAAGCATTTCCACACTCTATATGGAATATCATCAGGTCCAACAGCTTTTCCACCCTTCATTTTCTTTAAAGCCTCTCTAACTTCAGTTTACTAATACGCCGATAAAAACATAAATCTTTTATTTTCATTTAGGGTGCTAAGGTCACTATAGTCAATCTTATTTTCACAATCTTCATTAAAAAGTTTAGCAAAATATCTCATCCATCTTTGTGAATATCATCTTCTAAGAAAAGTATTTTTTGATCTTCATCTTTAATACACTTCACTTGAACTAAATTCTTACTACTACTCCTTTTGTTTGACTAACTTATACATATATCTTTCTTCCCTCTTTAGTATCTAATCTATTATATAAATACATAAAAACTAATGCCTTGCATCGCATATTGCTTTTCTTAGCATCCTTACGGCCACTTTAATATATTTCCCAATTATCAGAATTTTTAAAATTAAACCAATTTTTATAACAAAGCTTCTTATTTTTAATTTTTTCTTGCACATTAGGATTCCACTACCAACTATTTTTACTATTAGGAGTTTTTCCCTTTGATACTCCAAGGACATCTTTTGCAATATTCTTAATATCACTAGCCACTTTTTCCCACATAATATTAGCATTCTCATGCACAGACAAAATCTTAAGATCTAAAATCTTATTTCCAAAAATATTTTTGTTAATATTCTTTAAATGCTCCCATTTAATCCTAGAAAATTGTTTTACTTTATTTTTTATTTTATGCCCATTTATCTTAAAGTCCAAAACTATATAAGTTAAAATAACCATATGAAAATCATGTATTATTATTGGCGTCATTTTATTAAAGTCAAGAACAAGGACAAAAAGAGCAAAAGCTATTTAAATCAAGGTGAGTACTCATGTCTTTTTAATTACAATAATAATTTTGTTTTCTCGTAAATTAAATGCATTGAAGGATATTATTCATACTTATTTAGTTACTGTCGCAAGTTAAATCAAGTTTTTATATCTCATATTCAATGATTGTTCATATTGGCATAGATGATAACTATTAAAATTTTGTACATATTTTTTATAGAAAGTAAATGAATGTTATGCAAATTAAATGGCTAGATATATGTGCTTGCATGTGCATGTTGAATGCATAAACTATTAATTATGGTGATTCATGAGCTTCAACACATGCGTTGATGTTATGGAGCTTCAACTCATATACTGATGTTTTGTTTCACTACTATGGGTGTATTTCTAGGAGCTCTTCCTCATGAAACTTGAAGCTTTGCATACTTAAAAAGAAGCTAAAATATAAGCCCTTGATCCCTGTTGTAATTTTTTTTTTAATTGTGTTGCCGATTAAAGCAAATGATCGATTGATATAATCATAGTACTATTATGTAACAAGAATGTTGCACATTATATGAGTTGATAGAATGGTAGAGATGAATATATTATAGATTCAATATAATTATAATATTTTATCTTAAATTTAATTAATCTATAATAAAATTAATTATTTAATTAATTGCTAAGAAACAACAACAATAACGTCAAGTCTTTATCCCATTATATGGGGTCGGCTACATAAATCCTTTTTCTCCATTGTCTAATTAAGTGCTTTTCTCAAAAACTACCATAACTACTGCTTCATAAAAACTGAAAGCTAATATTTTAGCTTTCATGCACTGAACTTTTTCTCATAATTTTCATACCAAAGACTTCAAAACTATTTATGTTTTTCAAAAAGTAGAACCAGGCCACAAAAAGCTATATCAAACAAAGCCTAACTACCATTCATACATCAGGTGCTATCCGATGAAGTCGAGCGAGCAAGGTATAACTTGACATACGAGTTCCCAGGTGCCACTGACCAATCAAGGAGAACTTGGACCCTCCATCCCAACCATGACAACAGAAGGACCTACAAATGGGAAGAACTCAAGAAGCATATGCAGAACAGAAGGCAGAAGAACAATGAACCTTCTTGGAGCTATCAAACTGAAGCATACCAAGAGACGAGTTCCTACGAAAGAGAACCCTTCGCCGAAGTTCTCCGGTTCGCCTTCTTCGTTCTCTTCTTCATGCAGACCGTCGGTTGTCGAGCGTCGCTTACGCTCTGTGGAATATCCGCTTTGCTCGACAAGCAATTGGATGCTGGTTATAAAATGGGCTATGTGGTAGCTTGGCTTTTGGGTGGCAGGGCAGGTATCTTACTCACATTATGCATATATTTTGCAAGCTGGCTCTGTGGGAAGAGCAGCAGCAGCATTGTTGCTTTGGTGGTGATGGCAATGTGGGTTGGGGCTAACATAACCAGATTTGCTCCTATTCCTCAGGGTGCAGTTCTTACTTTGCTTTACATGTCTATGAAGCTGCAGGTTGATTCCAAGCAAACAAGGTAAGGACCATATAACTTCTTTTGTTACTTTATATGCTCTGTATATATCTGTAATTGAGGGAGCACCAACAAATTTTTTTTTACTCTATTTCTTAAGTTTTGTATGGCATATTGGTATAGCTTTATCATGCTAATCGTTTTTGTGTGAGAACTGCACAAAATTCTATTCCTTTGATATTTAGGCCAATTAAGACTAACTGACGTACATATCACGTATTCGAACCCAAGACCTCTTAGGCCTCGAGTTTTGGTGAGAAATGGTGGTTCAAAAACTGTCTTTTACTAACGGAGAAGCAAAAATAAAAAGCTTCGCAAATCGGTACGGTAATAGAGGTTTGAAAAATACAGTTTTGTAAAAGATATGCATCCAAACAACAAGCGACATCTTTTTTCACGTTTCAGAACGTAAACGGCACTAATTACGTCCAACCAAACCAAGCCTTAGTTGGTAACTAAAGCTCTCAACCAACAGATCATAGAGAATTACGTGCTTAAGTTTGTTGTCAGTTCAATCTTTTAAGCTTGGCTCGATAAATAAACATAGCGAGGCTTGATGTGCTAACAACTTAATTTAGAGCTAGTCATGACTTACTTATTTAAAATATAGTATTTTAAAATACACTTATATTAGAATCTAGGATTTCAAATATAAAGCTATTTAAATTTTTAAAAATTTATTTCTCACTTTCTTATATTATTGATTCATTATAATTTATCTTTTAATCTATATTATGTTAGCATATTTATATACAAATTGTATCAATATAGACTGTCATATATAATACTAATCCCAAAATAAACTTAATAATATTCAAATTTATTTTGATACAAATTTTATCATAATATCCTAAGTTTTTTTTTCTTAATAAAATGGATAAAGGAAAAATTAGTATAGTTAGACATTTAATTATTTTATTTCATTAATTAACACAATTATTGATAAATTAGTTGAAATATGTATGAATATATGACTAAATATTTTTTGCTGCGTGTTAAAAAATTCGCAATGAAAAAGATAGAATTTTTACATTCTAATTCTTTACAAAGATTTAAACACAAATGACAAAAAAGAAAATAGAAGTCATCTTTACTATAATTCAAATCATTTTCCTAACATTTCTTCTACAAATTAAATCCCAAGCAAAACTCTCTTAAGAGAGTTCAATCGTAATTTACAAAAATAAGATCTTATCTTATATCATTGGCCATTTGAACACACACAAAAATGCCAAAATAATAATAGACATAATTCTTCACAAACTATATGTAATTTCATTCCCTAATTCTATCTCTAACCTCTTTCACAAAAGGCTGAAACACAACCTAGCTAGAGCTGTTAGACAAATAAAGGGGTTTTAACAAGACCTAGTCTTGTTCAAAGACCTCTTAGAACCCTTTAAAAACTCTATCAACACTTATTAAATACTCTAAATCTACAAGAGGAAAAGCATTGAAGACTTTACTAGCAAGAGGATTGGATGTAGGGCTGCAAACGAACCGAGCTGAGTATGTGAGTGTTCATGTTTGTGTTCAATTAATATCAGATTGTTCAAGTTTGGTTCATGTTTGTTCGAGCTTTATTGTTTGTGTTCATGTTTGGTTCATTTAAATTAATGAGTGTTCATGTTCGGTTCATGTTCAGTTCATGTTCGTTCGTTTAGTGCTTATCGAGCTTTAAGCAAACAAACATAAACGAGCTCTACTTTTAGATATTCATTTACTTAACAAACGAGCTTTATCGAGCTTCCTAACAAAAGATTACATCGAGCATGTTCGTGAACTTGATGTCGAGCTCTATTTATATTATTTATATTTCTTAATTCTATAATCAAATATTAATTATTTTTATCAAGCTTATTCAAGAGTTCAAAATCGAACACGAATCAAGCTATGCGAGCTTGTTCACGAAGTTCAAATGATGTTGTTCGCGAACATAAATGAGCCAAACGCAATAGTGTTCAAGCTTGTTTATTTAAGAATCGAGTATTTAAAATATTGTTCAAGCTTGTTTGTTTAATTAATTAAACGATCACGAACGAGCTTTAATCAAAACGAACAACGAGTAGCTCGTCGAACGTTTGGTTCGCTTGCAGCCCCCGGCCCGCCTTCCACGAATGTCCATCGCCATTGTCAGCCACAGGGGTGAAACTAGGAAGTGCTTAATTGATTTTTTCTAAAAAAATAAGCATTTTAATTATTTTGTTCACCTTCAATACATGCATGCAGTTGTCTAAATTTTAAGAAAAAATAAATTCTTTTTTTTTTATTTCATATATAAAATCATGCATATCATAATATTATTTTGTCCACGCTCAAAATCAAGGTTGATTCCACCCTTGGGGCATCTCCAACCGAAAAACCCACTTTCCACTCCAAAATACAACAAAACTTCAAAATGCAGTAATTCGTCTCCAATCTAATTCGTCTCCAATCTAACCGTCTTTCTTCTATTTCATGCGCTTTTTCGGCAAATCCTGAACACATAAAAAATAGTGATGTGAATAGTGATACGCCAATATTGACGTCGCACAGTTCACTCGCTGGGAATAACAGCCAAAAAGGGGCTCGGTTAGATCGTTTGGCGGACGGAAATCACATGTATGTCGTTCGATTGTGAATGATCTTAGTCGACCACATCCATCATTTTACTCTAAACCAAATAAAAAAAATCAGTTGCATTCCTTCTATACCCGTTCGAACAACTTCAAACATTTCAAACAAAATAAATTTCTTTTATTTTGTATTTCTTTTTCAACAAATCAAATAGCTGCTTAAGCGTGCATAAATTTGCCATATGACAGCTTTCAAGAAATGCCATCACAAATATTTTAGAAGATTAAGATTATTTATTTAATTTCATTCATTTCTAATTGCTTTCAGACCTTTCTTATTTTAAAAAATAAAATAAAATATCAAAAATTACCCGGCCCTCATTTTATAATCCAAAAAATAATAAATAAATCCCAATTTTGTAGATAATAAACAAAAAAATTGTTCTTATTGAAGAAAATATTACATGACAAGAAATCACCATATGGCGACCTTATAAAATGAGCCCTCATTATTATTATTATTATTATTAATTGATCAAATTTTCAAATTAAGAAAATAATAATAATATTTTATATTAGTTACACTTAGCACTTGTTGCGTCCTGAAATATTCACGGCGGTAGAGAAATATATAATTTAACGTCTTAGCATTGTACGAAGATCCATCACACAAGCAGATAAGAGAGAGTGTGTAGTGTTCATAAGAGACACTAGAGTTTTTACACAAAAACACCTGAAAATGGGGAAAAACCACGGAGTCTTGCCCAATTTGAATGAATCCACTAGTATTTGCAATTGATTACAAATGAGGCCCGTCCTTGAGAGAAGGCCTTGACTTGATGTCACAAATATACATCATATAGAACGCATTACATGGTGGGAGTTACAATAATCAACATAGATATGTTTGTTTAGTTTGAAGGGTCATAGTCGGCATGAGACAGGGGTCCGAAAGATCGTAGTTGGCCGGAGACCGGGGTCAGAAAGACCATTGTCTGGCGATGGAGGTCGGAATGACCGTAATAGGTGACGGAGGTTAGAAGGATCGTAGTCGGCAGAAGACAGGGGTCCGAAAGACCGTAGTTGGCAGGGCACCGAGGTCAGAAAGAATGTTTGTTTGGTGATGGAGACGGAGGTTAAAAGGACCGTAGTCGACAGGAGACATGGGTCTGAAAGACCGTAGTAGAAGGGCGGTACTCTGGGAGAACTCTCGGCATCAAGTGGTGGCAAGACAGAATTCTGAGTCTCAGGTTGTGGTCCGATAGAATTTCGGGCCTCAGGTGGCCATCGGATAGAAGTTCGGGACTCAGGTGGTGGTCCGGCAGAACTTCGGGCCTTAATTGGTGGTTTGGCAGAAGTTTGGATCTTAGGAAGTGGTTCGGCAGAAGTTTGGGCCTCATGTGGTGGCTTGGTAGAAGTTCAGGCCTCAAATGGTGGTCCGACGAAGGTGAGGGATTCAAATGGTGGTCCGACGGAGCAACCACTTTAGGCGGTGATCCGGGGGAGGTGAGGGCCTCAAGTGATGGTCTGGCAAAGCAACGATGTCAGGAGGTGGTCCGGCGGAGGTGAGGGTCTCAAGTGGTGGTCCGGTTGAGCAATGACGTCAGACGATGGTCTGGCGGAGGTGATGGGCTTCAAGTGGTGGTCCGGTTGAGCAACGATGTCAAGCGGTGGTCTGACAGAGATGAGGGCTTCAAGTGATGGTCCGGCGGAGCAACGACGTCAGGCGGTGGTCCGACGGAGGTGGTGGCCTCAAGTGGTGGTTTGACGGAGCAACGATGTCAGGCGATGGTCCGCTGGACCACCGCCTGACGTGCTGACTATGGCCCTTCCAACCAAACAAACACATCTATGTTGATTAATGTATTTCCCACCATGTAATGCGCTTTATATGATGTACATTTGTGACATCAAGCTAAGGCCTTCTCCCTAGGAAGGGCTTCATTTGTAATCGACTGCAAATACTAGTGGATTCATTCAAACTGGGCTAGACCCCGTAGTTTTTTTCCCCTTTTTAGGGGTTTCCACGTAAAAACTATATTGTCTCTTATGATTGCAACACTCTCTCTCTTATCTGATGGCGTGCTACATCTTTATGCAATGTTAAGACGTTAAACTTCATATTTCTTTGCAGCCGCGAATATTTCAAGACGCAACATTTAGAAAGAGTAAAAATAGCCGGCTTCACATAAAAAACTCTTTATCCGGTTGGGCTAGACAAATTCAAGGCTGGAAATAGCACATCCTGCTTGCTGCAGAAACTAAGTAATTATTTCAAGATAAATTCAAAATATAATAAATTAAAGGACCGTTTGGAAAAGATGTAATTTTTTACTAATGTATTCATAAAATTGTTGTAGGGAAAATAATTTTCTAATATAAAATTTTCTTAATGCAACAAAAAATCAGCGGTCAAATAAAATTGTGGTTGCAATTGGAAAAGCAAAACAGTAAGGTTTTATTTGAAATAATTTTGCTTTGCTTTCAAACCGAAATCATAATTTCTATTTGGTAACTATTCATTCATTGCTTGCAAAAAAAAAAAAATTGTACTAAAAAGCCGCCTTCTACAAAAAATTTTAAAATATTAATTTATTTACATCAGCTTTACAAAGCAGTAAGAAAACTATCCCAAACATAGCCGAAATATCTAAATCATCAAAAATAAATTTTCAAAATTGGTTAGAAAAATTTTTACACATAAAATTAAATTTCACATAAGAAACTTAATATCTTAGTCTTGAATTGAACATTTGGAGGTGAATTAATTGCTAATTTTTCTCTACTTACAACAACATATCAATATCAGAGAGTCCAGACTTATGCTGATTCTATCTGGATTTTGATTATAGGGCTATGTTATTGTTTTAATAAAAAAAATTATGATAGTTACCATTTAATTATGTAATATGTAATATGATGGGAGATAAAATTGTGTAAAAATATCTTGATGTAAACTGAATTATGGCGATAGGGTCAGAGAATTTGTTATTTTAGTATTTATACGAAGATCCACTCAAATATTAGTAAGAGAGAAATTGCAAAAGATATCATAATTTTTACGAAAATACACGAAAAGGGAAAAATCACGGTGTTTGGCCTTGTTTGAATGATTCCACTACTGTTTGTCAATGATTTAAAATGATTTTCTTAATCGTAATTAGGGAGGTGTTAACTTATCAATCAACAAAGATAAGATAAATTATCATTAAGAGAAGATGATCAGAATGCAAACTTAAGATAAATCAGTTATAATATCATTAAGATATTAATGATGTTTAAATAACATTTTATGATCAAGTGGATCAATAAAAATCATGAAATCATTTAAATGACTAAATTATTCTTCTCTAGAATTGTGGAGGCTAGGATGAGGACATAAGAAGGATTCCATGGAGAGAATCTAGAGCTTTGTTTTTCAATTCCTAATGCGATCTGATGTCACTAAGGCTAACACTCATCGTCGCTACCAAGCTTGACGTTCATCATTCCTACTAAGCCTGAGTCTCATCTTCACCACCAAGTATGATGCTTAGCATTGCTACTTGTTGCGGGCTAGAATATACGTGGCGATAGAGTTATAATACTACGTCTCAGCGTTGCACGAATATCCAGCTCACACATAGAGAACACAAGATTTTTTACGTGGAAAACCCTTAAAAGGGGAAAAACCACAGGGCCTAGCCCAATTGAAAAGATTTCATTAGAACTTGAGTTGGTTACAATGAGCTGACTCGCCTCTGAGGGCGATCAGATTACAAATAATAATGGTACAATAGAAGTTCGGGTGTCGAGTAATGGTCTGGCAGGACTTCGGGCCTTTTAGATGATGATCAGGCAGAACTCCGGGCCTTAGATGATGGTCTGGTAAAGATGACAGTCTTCGAAAATGACCTGAAAGATGAGAGCTTTAGGTGAAGGTCTGGCGGAACGTAGGGCGTCCGTTGAAGGCGAGGGCCTCAGGTGGTGGTCTGACGGAGCACAGGACGTCAGGTGATGGTCCGGTGGAGTGACGGCGTTAGGCGGTGATCTGGTGGAGCACAGGATGTAAGGTGGTGGTCTGGCGGAGCACAAGACGTCAGGTCGTGGTCCGGCGGAGCGACGACGTTAGGCGGTGGTCCGGTGGAGCACATGACGTCAAGTGGTGGTCCGGCGGAGCGACGACATTAGGCGGTGGTCTGGTGGAGAACAGGACGTCATGTGGTGGTCCGGCGGAGCGACGGCGTTAGGCGGTGGTCTGGTGGAGCACAGAACGTCAGGTGGTGGTCCGACGGAGCGACGACGTTAGGCGGTGGTTCGGTGGAGCACAGGATGTCAGGTGGTGGTCCGGCGGAGCGACGGCGTTAGGCGGTGGTCCAGTGGAGCACAGGATGTCAGGTGGTGGTCCGGCGGAGCGACGGCGTTAGGCGGTGGTCCGACGAAGGTGGCGGTGGTTCGGTGGAGCACAGGATGTCAGGTGGTGGTCCGGCGGAGCGACGGCGTTAGGCGGTGGTCGGGCGAAGGTGAGGGCCTCAAGTGGTGGTTCAGCAGAGCAACGACGTCAGGTGGTGGTCCGGTAAACCTCTGGCAGTGGACCGGCGGTGGTCCGACGAGACTCCGGTGGTGGTCCAGCGAAAATCCAGCGGTGGTCGAGGAGGCTAGGAAGCAAGATCGATCTCCGATCTCTCTCTTTTTTCCTTAGGCTTAGGGGGTCCTTTTTTAAGAGGAGAGTATGCTCTATTTATAGATTTTGGGAATGGCATGGCCCGTAAATAGGTGGAAGATCAAGGGTAAGTTGGGAGTGGTTGGATGGAGGGCCGATCTTGAATCCCTTGATTATGAACCGTTCGATGGACATTTGAGTATCGTAGCGATGTTGAAATTAAGTGATCTTGGGTTCGTTGGATTTGTCTCGTCGATCCGCTCGATTCGACTATAAGTTTGTTATGTTTGGAAGTAGTTTGGTAATCCAAATTGTGGTTTGAACCTTCCAACAGTGCTTCGGGTCCTTGATTTAGACTCATTTGAGCTCGGATTGGGTCGAATTTGGTGTCGTTGGGTTTGTATTTCTGAGACGCTCAGTTTGACTGTAAGTTTACTGAAATTGGAGTTTATATGCTCCTGATTTTAATTTCAGAAGTTTCCAACTTGATTTTGCTTTGAGATTCGTGCCGGATCAAGATAATTTTCGGAAGATGTATCACTACTAAATCTAATGTTCATCCTCACCACTAATTTGGTTAGACCTTTAGATTATTTTCTTTTATGAGTTTTTCACATAAAAATTATCATGTTTTATATGAGTTATTCTCAATTTATCTTTCTATGTGTGGAGGTTATTATTTATTTATTTATTTAATGCTTAAATAATAATCTTTCTCTCTCTATTGCGGCAAAAATTTGAGAACTCAATGATATATATAAGTTATCTATATATGCATGGAATTAAATGAAGAACATGGGGATTGATTACTTTTAATGTTAGAGAGTTTTCAATGGCATGCTTTTATGATATTTGATCTAGTTGTTCATTTATGATTCTATGACATACTATTTTGTATCTATTATTGTTGTGTCCAGAGTATTCACGACCATGGATAAATGTAAAGCTTAACGTCTTAGTTTTATATGAAGATCCAGCACACACACAGATAGGAGACACCAAGAATTTTACGTGGAAAACCCCTGAAAAGGGGGAAAACCACGGGGCCTAGCCCAGTTTGAATAAATCCACTAGTATTTGCAGTTGATTACAAATGAGGCACTTCCTTGTGGGGAAGGCCTTAGCTTGATGTACATCTTACAGTGTACATTACATGGTGGGAATACAAAGAATCACTGTTTATGTGTTTGCTTGGTCGGAAGAACTGTAGTCAGTGGGCGACGTAAATCGGAAAGACTGTAGTCGGTGGGCAACGGAAGTAGGAAGAACTATAGTCAGTGGGCGACGTAAGTCGGAAGGACCGTAGTCGGCGAACGACGAAGGCCATAGAGGTCGCTGTCTAACGACGGAGGTCGGAAGGAGGATGTCAGGTAAAAGTCTAGCGATGGATAAACGTCCAGCGTCAGATAGAATTCCAGCGAATGTTTGACGACGGGCAGAAGTCCGTCATCAGGTAGAAGTCTGTCGATGGATAGAATTCTAGCGTCAGATAGAATTTCAACGAATGCCCGGCGATGGGCAGAAGTACGACATCTGGTAGAAGTCTGTCGATGGATAGAAGTATGATGAAAGTTCGACAATAGGCAAAGTTTCAGCGTCAAGTAGAAATTCGACGTCTAGTAGAAGTATGATGTCAGTTTACGGCTGGGCAAAAAATTAGAGTCAGTCGTTTGTCGGACAAAGCTCCGGCGTCACTTAGAGGTCAGGACGAATTATGGCGTCACTTAGAAGTCGGGCGGAACTCCGGCACCCCTTGGAGTTCTTGCGGAACTCCGAGGCCACTTGAAAGTCGGGCGGAACTCCGGCATCACTTGAAAGTCGGGCGGAACTCCGACGGTGGTCGAGGAGGAGTTTCTTCCCTCCTTCCCTTCTTCTCTTCTCTTCTCCTTCTTCCTCTTACTTGGGCCCCTCTCTCAAGAGAAATGATTCTATTTATAGTTTTCTGATAGTGGCATGACCAGTAAATATGTGGAAGATCATGGGTGAATCCCTGGTTTGAATGGACAGTCGATATTGAATCTCTTGATCGTGGACCGTTTATCAGACATTTGAAGGCTCTAATAATATCAGAATTTGATGATCTTGGGCTCGTAGTGATTCGTCTCGTCGAGTCGCTCGATTCAATTATAAGCATGCCACCTTTGGAAATCTTTTGGTAATTCAAATTGTGATTTGAACCTTTCAACAGTGCTTCGGGTCCTTGATTTGGACCCATTTGGGATCGGATTGGGTCAAATTTAATGTCGTTGGGTTCGTATTTCCAAGAAACTCAGTTCGACTATAAGTTTACTGAAATCGGAGTTCATATGGTCTCCGATTTAATTTTTTAAAATTTCAACTTGATTTTGCTTTGAGATTCTTGCCTGATCAAGATAACTTTTTGATAATGTATCAATTATAATAAAAATTTGAAATAGATAATTAAGGGTTTATTTGAAACTTCTGTGGTATTTTATAAAGTTGATTGCAAAATTTTTATTGGAAAAATAACTTAGCTAATATAGTTACAAAAATCAGATTTACATCCTAGATAATTCTGCAAAGCAATGAGAAAGCAACAAGAAAGTAATGATTCGCCTGGGACAATTTCCTTATTATTTTTTAAAGTAACTTTTAAATACAATATTTTTTTGAACTAAATATTTTTAATTTTTTATACTAAAATTTTATTTTAGAAAGTAGTTAAAAGCTGTCCCAAACGAAGCCTAAGAGCCAAATAAAATAGTAATTATTGTTTGAAAGCAAAGCAACCAAAAAATTATCCCAAATAAGCCCTAAATCGACATGATATATAGCAGAATTGATTAGGGGTGTCAATTCGGGTCAACGGGTCAGGTTCGGGTCGAACCTGGAACTGACCAGGCATTATTCGCGTCAACCCAAACCCGACCCATTTTTAAAAACGGGTCAGGTTTCCGGACCCAAACCCGACCCGATTCGGGTCTGGGTCAACCCGACCCGACACAAATGACCCAGGGTTTGACCCAAAATTGCTAGTTTTTGGGTTAAAAATCGGGTCAATCTTTGATTTTCAGGTCAAAACGGGTCAATCTCGGGTTTTCGGGTCAAATATGAGTTTTCGTGTCACTTTCGAGTCAATTTTGGGTTGCTGGGTCAACCCGAACCCGACCCGTTTCGGATTTGAGTTGACCCGAACTCGGATTTTTCCGGGTCAGGTCAAAAATTGACACTCCTAGCATTGATTATCATCACAATATACGCACAATTACTTGATAAAATAATATCAACTTTAAAGTATAATTATATTTTGAAAATGATTTTGGAATTAAATACATATATGAGAAATCATGTTTTTAAATGGGCATTTATATATAGTTAAATTATTTTTCATTCAACATTAAAATTGATAAAATTTCTTCACATATAATTTTCATATTATAGATCAAAATTAATCTTATAATCTTAAATTTAAGATCATATAAAATGATAAATATGAATCACATCTTTATCAACAAATGCAGCATTAAGATTGTTAATATTGATCATAAGTTCAAAATAATTTGATGTTCTAATTTATTTTTTAATAAATTTTATTTATTGATCAAATGTTATGAAAAAAATAAATAAATTTTTTTCCATATATTTTTAATCAAATATATTAAACTTATTTTAAATATTTTTTACACCCCCGTCGCCTCCTCCCCTTCGAAAGTATCGAAACTCCTCCGCATCCCATAATCCCCCACGCCGAGATAGACGACCTCCGCTCCGATCTGGAACTCGAGCGCCGCCTTCGCCGAGACTCCGAATCTCTCACAAGATCTCTCTCCCTTGAGCTCGCAGAGGAGCGCCGCCTCCGAGCCGAGGCCGAGGCTGATGCCGCTCGCTGCCGGGAAGCTGCCGGCCGCGCTGCGCTAGAAGCCGAAGAAGAGCGCCGGATGCTTAAATACGCCGACGCGTGGCGTGAGGAGCGGGTGCAGATGAAGCTCACCGAGGCCGCGATTGTCCTCGAGGAGAAGATGCGGGAGATAGCGAAGCTTGGTGTGCCCAGATCTAGCGCGATCGATTGCAAAGGGAGCCAAGGGAGGGAGAATCTGCACTTCAAGAAGGGCGTTAAGGGGTTTGCGGACTCTCCGAGGACGGCAGGCAAGGTTCGGTCGCCGGGATCGGTGAAACAGAAGCAGCAGGTCGACGGGAATTTGGAGTGTCAGAAATCTCAGCTTAGGGTTTTGCTAAGGCAGAGGAATACTGTGAATTTGGGGATGGTGGCTGATTCACAGAGGTTAGTAGTGCGATGATTTCCATCTTTTGTTGATCGTCGTTGTTGTTGCTGCTTCAGCTGCTGCCGCTGCAGTTGCTGCTGCTCATTATTGTTTCAAAAAATCTGGTACCTGTTGTGGTAATCGTTCTTGTAAGTTATTGGCAATAAAATTAGCCCTTCTTCCAGTTAGAATTTGGATGTAAAATTGCAACCTGTTTGAACCTAACTTAAATCATTATAATCTGAATCTCTTTTTCATCATTTTGAATTATTCTTAAGGCAATTAGTTTGGTCCTGCTTTATGATTCCTCATCCTTTTTTTCTTCAGTGCTACAATATTTGGATGTAAAAATGCTAAAATGGACTCTAAGGCTCCGTTTGAGATAGCTTTTTTATTGTTTTCTAAAATAATTTTCTAGTATAAAATTTTTGTACAAAAAAATTGCTTTAGAAAGCAGTAAGAAAAGCTAAAACCAATTAGAATAATAGGAATATCATCATGATCATTAATCTTATCCCAGCTAGTTAGGCTTCATTTGTGAAAACTTTCTTAATTTTATTTTTCAGATTGCCATCATAATTTTTATTTGTCTACTGTTTTCAAGAAATTTATGTGTTAGAAAATTGTGTTTTACAATAATTTTAAAAAATAAAAGTTAATTTCTCTACAACAGTTTTACAATCATCTCTACAAAAAACTGCAGCTATCTCAATTAGATCCTTAGTTTCAATTGTGCGGATCTTTCTCCTCCTTGTTTTGAAAAGTTTCTTTTTTAAATTTTACATTAGTAGAACAATATTATTTAACCATCAAACAATTTTTTTATTTATAATTTTTAGTTTTAAGTAGCTATCATTGTGCTGTTGAAGTTTTAACCTATCTCACAAAAGTCAGAGGGATCAGGATGCATGGAGATGGAGAGTCCAGAGAGGCTGTGGTAATGGAGAGTAAAATAAACCTAAAAATTAAAAAGCAAGTTCTATTTGAGTACATTTGAGGCTTAGGGCATCTCCATCCGAACTACAAACATCCATTTGCAGCTACTACGAGCCTCCACCGCCAAAAGAAAACACATTTTTGAGGCTGTGAATAGTGTGACACCATATTAGCATCGCACTATTCACAGAAACCTATTTTTTGGCGAAAATAAAGATGATAAAGAATCTATATGGAATGTTCTTTTTTGGTGTTAGAAATGATGAGTTCGGTTCGAGATGAATTACTGTTTGATATTATTATTACCGCATTTTGAAGTGGAAAATGTTGAGTTCGATTGGAGATGCATACCCTTATTGAAAGGTCTATTAGTGCCCTTCTCGCCTTCACCATAATTAGCCTTATTCTAAATATCTAAGATTATAACAAGAGATACAACAAAAACAAAATCAAGTTTTTATCTCATCAGCTGGGGTTGGCTAGATGAATTCTTTTTCTTCATTGTATCTAATTAAAAGTCAAATTTTTATTTAAATCTAATTAAAAAAAAAAGATAATTTCAAATATTTTTTAACAAAATCTTTAACTTTAACTATTTAAGATTGATTTTGTGAAATCTTTTCTTTATTCTTTCACATATTAATTTACATCCAAATATCATGAATTTTTTTTTTTTTTAATATGAATCATATAGATAAGAGAAATACTTATAATTTCTCCATTCAAATCAATTATTTAAGGTTAATTCAAATGTATTAGGTCAGCTATTTTGAATTTCACCCATATAAATTTGGTAAAGTCACATTGTATCATTTAGATATATTGGATCATACCTACTAAGTTGACTTGAAAATAATACATAAATGGCTACAACTTACCAACTTCAAAAACAACAAGAATAATGGTACTATAGTTGTTTCCTAACATCTATAATCTTAAATAACAACAAAAATATCACATTATCATTAGGTCAAGGGCTTATCCTTCTCATGATGTTAATCTAAAGTAAGATCCCAACATATATAGGGAAATTTCGTGGGTCATTTTCCTCGCATCTTCTTCATCGTCAACTTTCATACGCATTGGTGAGATCTCACCGCACATTTTCGCTCCTCCTTTTCATCATCAAAATTCAATGTTCATATGTTGCTAATAAAATCATGTTGCATATTCCACACCTCTTTTTTTGTGGTCTAGGATCTTAGGATTTTTACGAGAAGCGACGATATTAGCGATGTGTTCGATATAGCAAATCATTAAATTTATGTGTTGAATATGTAAATAAGATAGTTTTAGGTGTTAGATATGTATACCTACACAAGGCACTTAAAAAAATGAAATAATGACCTGCCATATTTCAAGAAGTAATTATGTTTAATAAAATGAAGATACAATGTTGAGTGCCACTTTTGTGAAATGTAAATATATAAATTATTATGAACAATTGGATTTATATATATAAATATATATAGGCTAATTAAAGCAAATTTATACACACATCACATATGCAGGACTCAAATCCAATACCTTTTGGTAATTGGTGGTCAAAGCTCACAACCAACATATCAATGTGAGCTACTTAACAATTGGATAATTGTTGAGACAATTTGGAACTATACTTCACTCTTCCATTTTATTTCCCATTTTCATATTTTTAAGTGATTACTTTATTTAAACTTCATTTGATATGATTTATATATATTTAGTTTGTTATTATTATTAT
>NW_021319982.1:66348-66793 GCF_001605985.2 Dendrobium catenatum | reverse complement strand
TTATTATTAATATTATTATTTTAAATTTAAGCCAATGTTCCATTCTGTCTTTATAATTATTATATAATATAAAAAAAAATTCTTGAACGGGCTCAAATCTTGAGGCAAATTTTGATTGCAAACTTCCGAAATTAAATATGGAACTATCTGAACTTCGATTTCAGCAAACTTATAGACAAATTGAATGTCTCTAAAAGATGAACCCAATGACACTAAATCCGATCCAAGCCCAATGGGCTCCAAATCAAGAGTTTGAAAGCATATGCAGAGGGTTCAATGCATAAATTGGATATCCAAATGACATCCAAATGTGACATGCTTATGGTCGAATCGAGAGGTTCAACAAGACAAATCCAACAAGCCTAACATTGTCAAATTATGACTTCATTTTGGCACTCAAATGATTGATAAACGTTCTATGATGAAGGGAGTTGATATCAATCGT
>NW_021319982.1:0-65226 GCF_001605985.2 Dendrobium catenatum | reverse complement strand
TATATATATATATATATATATATATATTAGAAATCAATAATAAAGCTCCCAAACGAAACCTTAATCTCAAACTTACTCACACATCCATATTTATTAGGCCTGAAATTCAAGATCTTATGATTGTAGCAGAAATAACCATCAATTAGATCAAAATTGGCCAAATGTTATGCTCAACAAATAATTTTTTTTTTGTTCCTCCATCATCATATCTTTTGTTCTCTTATCTTGCTTATTAAGAGGTCATTAACTTCCTCTTTAAAAACATGAAACATGCATGAAATTTAAGAAAATAATCAAATAAACAATTGCATCATATTTAAACCAATATTTTTTAATCAATTGATTGAGAGTTATAACTTTTCTCCTTTGTTCCTCCATCATCATATCTTTTGTTCTCTTATCTTGCTTATTAAGAGGTCATTAACTTCCTCTTTAAAAACATGAAACATGCATGAAATTTAAGAAAATAATCAAATAAACAATTGCATCATATTTAAACCAATATTTTTTAATCAATTGATTGAGAGTTATAACTTTTCTCCACATAGACTGAAAATAGAGAAAAAATGTATACAATATGAACAAAAATAATCAATTATAAAATATAAAATAAAGTGTTAACAAAATTTAAATTTATTCAATTAATCTATAAATAATGAGAAACAACAAGAAAATAGCAGCCACATCAAATTGTGATTGTCAGTAAAAAGTTATGACAAATAGACTATTAAATATAAAAAATGAGAGGTCATATTATATAAATTATAGCACAAATGAATTTAATGGACAACAATTTCATAGTTTTACTTAAGTTAAATTAAAAATACATATTGAACGTTAATTATTAATTATTAGTGCAATGCTTTGAGCTTCATTCGAAAATGAGCACAATCTCAACATGAACTCTTAAATTGCAATTGATACTATGAAATTAGATTTTAGTTGAAAATATGAATTGAATTTTGAATCAATTTAATTTAGGGTCGTTTGGGGTGGCTACAGCTTTTTATAAAGTCGGTTGTAAAACTGCAATGGAGAAAATAACTTTTAAAAAAGCTACAGTAAAAGAAAAGATTCATAGCATAAGATTCCTTTTTAAAGTCTTAGAAAAATAGTGGTCAAACAGAAATTATGATCGTGGCCTGAAAACAAAGCAGCAAGAAAGTTATCTCAAATGAGAGATTATTACGTGCGGTGTTCGGACACAACATTTCGTCGGACTCCAATTACGTGAAGACATTTGTATTTTCTTTCTTTTGTACACACCCTGTGTACAAGAGACAAAAAATAAATCCAAATGCCTTCATGTGAGTGGAGTCCGAAGGGCATTCAAACTTCCCACTTAATAAATTTTCTCCAAATGAAGCCTTAATGTGAAATCTTTAACCTACTTATAAGAGCTAAATATAATGTTTTAAACATAAATTTATCCAATTTCAATTATATATTTTTTTTTGCTCTTTCTTAAATATAAAATTGCTTTACATTAATTTTTAATTTGTTGAGAATTATAATAAAAAATCACCTTGATAAGCTGAATTTTATCCAAACATATATAAGGTTTTATCAATATTTTAATTTAATTATAAAATATTTGAAAATTATAATAACTTTTTTACTTCAACCGACATCAATCATACGTTTACTCTACGGCGCGCTATTTTGTCGATCTAACCGCCCCTCGCACAAAATTCGCTGGTTGGATTTCTTGCTCATTAAAACCGTAGTCGACACCACCTCGACCACCATGTCGAACGCCGTAGCCGCCGGCGGAGACGGTGGAACGCCGCCGCCATTCCATCCCTACCGTCTGGCTCGAACCCTAACCGCACACACACGCGCCGTATCCTGCGTCAAATTCTCTAACGACGGCCGTCTGCTCGCCTCTGCCTCCCTCGACAAAACGGTTATCATCTGGTCCTCTTCATCCCTCTCCCTCCTCGCCAATCTCTCCGGCCACTCAGAGGGTATCTCCGATCTCGCTTGGTCCTCCGATTCTCACTACGTCTGCTCAGCATCCGACGATCGCACCCTTCGCATCTGGGACGTCCGATCCCCAACCTTTGAATGCGTCAAGGTCCTCCGCGGTCACTCCTCCTTCGTCTTCTGCGTGAACTTTAACCCACAGTCAAATCGGATCGTATCGGGCTCCTTTGATCAGACGATTCGGCTCTGGGATGTGAAGACGGGGCGGTGCGTGAGAGAAATAGAGGCACACGATTTACCCGTGACATGCGCGCATTTCAATAAGGATGGATCGCTTATTGTGTCGGGAAGTCATGATGGGACTTGCAAGATTTGGGATGTGGATAAGGGGACTTGCCTCAAGGTTTTGATAGATGATAAGGGTGGACCAGCGGTTTCTTTTGCCAAGTTCTCACCTAATGGAAAGTTTATACTCATCTCCACATTGGACAGTACCCTGGTATGTGAAAACCCTCAAGTGCTATATCCTTTTGAATGTATGAGCTCCATTACGCTATATTTGTTTTCGACGACTCAACTTTTAAGCTGCTTTTATACGCATAGTTATAGTTATTGTTTGGATTAAGAAGAGCTGAGAAATTCAGCATACACGAAATTTGAAACCATACTTTTTAATCTTAAATTTTAGGTTGTCTAAGATGATAAGGGGCCGTTTGTTGGCGGTAAAGCCATCATTTTGTTAATAATTTAACCCCCGCAAAGTGAATATTGTTTATTTTTCTGCTCTTTATTTGTAGCAGGTATATGAAGAGAAGGTGCTTTGAGATAATTGTATTTTTTTTTATTTTACCTTGAGCGAAGCCCAGAAAAATTCAGCACAGTCCTAGTTGCACCAATTTTACAGAAAAGCTACCCCTAGGGTTCTTGGCCAGTGTCATATGGGGGGCAAATTATTGGGTCAGGTGACCGAACGCAGAGATAGGTCCGGATATTAATAAAATATTATTTTAAAATTAGCGCAACTAAAGCGCAAGTCAAAAAGCGCAACTAAAGCGCAAGTCAAAAAGCGCAACTAAAGCGCAGGTCTAGCGCAACTAAAGCGCAGGTAAAGCGCAACTAAAGCGCAAGTCAAAAAGCGCAACTAAAGCGCAGGTAAAGCGCAACCAAAGCGCAACTAAAGCGCAAGGTGACGCGGCAAATTTTTATTGGATGTTCGAACTTATTTTTCGCCTCCGGTCACCTGACCCAATAATTTGCCCATATGGGGATACTTTAAAAACGACTGGTATTCATATCCACTTTATTGTCTAAATTTGCTTTTTAAAAAAAAAATTAGGGCAACCTTCCCTTCCATTCTTTCTATTTAGTCTACGTTAGCCTTGCTTTTAGTAGTGGTTAACTCTCATGGTGGATCATGTCTTGCCTACTTAATGTTGTCATTGTGGTGTATATGGAGGGTGAAAGAACTCACTATAGATGGATGTGTGGTAAAACTAAGAAGGATAGATTGCAAAATGGTCATATTAGAGGGACAGTGGCGATTATATCTGTTGAGAATAAGCTAGTAGAAAAATAAATTTTGGTTGCTAAGGTGTATAAAACGTAGGACAGAGGATGCACTAAAAGATGCGTGGATAAGATCAAAGTTGCAGGATTAAGAAAAGAGAATGAGCAGATTGAAGAGAACATGAATAGAAATTGTGTAAAAAAAAAAAGGCACAAAATAGATACAACATGTCATGCGTCACTCAGCAACAACAAATGATGAAAGGGGATTCATAAACAAAACTAAATAGTTGGGATATGACCAATAATGATGAGAAGACCTTTTAAATAATGTTTTCTTTGATGGTGTTGTGGTAATGGTTATCTTTATTTAGAAACCAAGCTGTAAGCTGAGAATTATTTCATTGAAAACTGCCAATAACTTTTGCATATAGAAAGCAATGGTTATCTTTATTTATTTATTTATGATGCTTATATCATCTTCAATGTTCAATTACAACTTTGTTTTTAAAAACAAAGTAGTTTAGAAAGAACATATAATCTGATGCTCCTCTCAAAGGATTTGGTTTTATGCTTTTTCTGACTAATTTTGGGTATGTTTGGTACAAATTTCTTACAGTTTTTTTTTTCAGACTGCGACCACAATTTTTATTTGACTACTATTTTTTTTCTATGCTTTTAAGAAATTTTTATGCTAAGAAGTGATTTTTTACAACAGTTTTAAAAAAAATTATTTTCCTTACAACAACTTTATGTTAGACCGGTCCAGTGGACCGGTCCAGCCAGTCCGCACGGGACCGGTCGAGTCGCGAAACAGGCGACTGGTTTCGCCTGGGCGGAAGCTGCACGCCGCCGATTCAGCCGCACGCCCGAATAGGAAGGTTTTTGAATGGATTTTAGGAGGGAAATTGATTGTAGGGATTGTTTAGGGAATTCCTTTTGAATTGTATGCATTAAATAGTAGATTTTCCTAGGGTTTGAGCATCTTGAATTTGGCTGAAATTTGAGATCTCGTAGATTTAGGTTTTCTTTGGGCTCTAGCGGCGTCTAGAGATTTGGGAGAGATCGATCCTCCTCTCGAATTGAGGATCAATTGTATCTTTGCTATTTTCCTTGCAACTACTAGAAAAATACAAGTCTTTTCTCTGATTTTTCTGCAGTTTTTCCCTGCTTTCCTACTGTTTTTGGCTGTTTTTCTGCTGTGGACAGCAGTTTTACATTGGATCTACTTGGTTTTGGTGAGAAACACTTGCAAATCCAAGTGTTTCCTATCACTTAACAATTATTTTTATAAAATGTTGCAACCATCCCAAATATGTTACTTGTTTTCAAGGATGAAATTATGGTTGAATATATTGTTTGATAGTTTTAATGAAGATACCTTTTAACCACACATCTATCTAAAGTGTACCTATTGATCCGTCATCATCAGCTAGACATCACTTCATATTAGCATAAATTGAAATTTTCCAATTGGTTGGAGCAACTCCATTCAAGGAAGTTAACTTTGAGCATTCGATCAACTTCTTTTCTCACAATATTTTTTATAAATTTGATGTATTAAATCGTATGATCTTCAGACAATGGCCTCGCTTTCAAAAGTATCAAAATATACAAATTCATCAATCGACATATAATCGATTGGCAATATTCATCAATTTACAACCCAATGGTGAATGTCTTGGTGGAAGCCTTCAACAACACCAATCGAGCTACCCAAGATGATCCTCACTAAGAACAAGAGATAATGTCCTACCAAAATGATAGAAGATTTATGGGCATATCGTACTACCTATAAAATGCCAAAAAAAAAGTCAAGTTTTATAGTGTTTTGAGCAAAACCAGTGCTGCCACTTAAGGTTGAGTTGTCATCAATTTGAGTAATTATGGTTCAGTATAACCTGACCCAAGAATGAAATGCTCGCTTGCAAATAGAAGAGCTTAATACACTCGATCAAGTTAGACTTTAAGCTCAAAAAAATTTAGAATTCTATCGGACAGGGTTGTCAAGATTCTTTAATTATATATTGCGTCATCGAACATTTCAAGAAGATGAATTGGTTATAGTGTTAGGAAAGTTATCATCCTTCATCGAAGCATTATTGGGAAATTTGAGTATAATTATGAATGCTTTTTCATCACTAAGAAGGTATATTTAGGAGCTTATGAACTCATCAACCTGAATGGTCAAAGTCCCATGCCACTAATCAATGACCAGCATTTGAAGAAATATTATATATAGCAATTTGCTTAATAAATCATTATGCTTAAAGCCTTGTAAAGTTTTTATATATGTAAGTATGTATGTCAAATTTTCTTGAAATTCTCTTATAATATAAGAAAGCCTTTCAAGTTTATTATTAAAATTTCCTTGCAAGGGGCATTTTTTAGCTTTTTAATAGTTAAAGTTTATTCGAGTTCCCACTGTATAATAGGGTGCACTACTTTTAAAGTTTTTATAGTCAAAGGCTGTTGAAATCCCCTGTAAGGCAAGGGAAATTTTAAATATTTATTTAAGTTGATATCGTGCTTTACGTCGAGATCCACATATACATGTTTAAAATTATTGAGAGTAAGCTTTACCTGATCAAATGAGCGCAGAGAGATGATATTCTTTTAACAAGCATATAAAAGTTAATTTTCAAAAGTTCGAGGTAATGTTTCTTTGAAACCCAATGTAAAGATCAAAGAAACTTATCTTCTTTAACAACACGACAAAGCACTAAATAAATGATCGAAAATATTATCCGAAAGTTTATTCAAAACTTGAGGCTAAATTGAGGGAACTTCGTTGTCAATCAGTCCAGAAATCATCAAGTATCAAGTTGACGAGTCTCTTCCATCGATCTAACATAGGGTTTAAATGAGCCGCGCCGGCTGGAACTCGACTCGTTAATGAGTTCATGAGCCAAGCTTATCTATCCACGAGCTCGACTCAAGCTTGTTTATTAAACGAGTTTGATTTCAAGCTTGATGAGGCTCAGCTCATGAGCTCACAAACTGGCATGAATCGCTATTACTATTTTTAGATAATTATTATTTTATTAAATTTGATTATTTTAAAAATAATAATAATTGATCTACAGCATAATAAATGCAACTTTAAAAAATATATATAATATTAATTTTATATTCTTAACTTATAGCTTTTAATTGAAAAAGACAAAAAGAAGCTGCTTTATAATAAATGTGCACCAGTTTTTTTTCAAGTATGTTCTAAAAAAATAATAAAAATAGACGGATCCCTTTGCTGGGCGTGCGGAAGAAGATTAGGAATTCTGGATACAGGCGGAAGGTGGACTGGACTACGAGCGAGTCGTGATCTCGATTACAGTGCTACGATCCTTGCTCGAGCTTGAGATTTGGCTAGTGAATCGAGCTCGATTTAGGTCTGACTTGAGCTCAACTCGACTCGTTTACACCTCTAATCTAACATAAGTCTCGAAAGCCTTATCAATGGCATATACACTTTGTCAAGTTCACCGCACAAAGCATATAGGATAAAAGGGGCCCCAAAATCAATTCTTAAATCACAAATCTAGTTCTTCATCATTTAACTGTAAAGCAGTGGTAAATTTTAAATCTTATACCAAACTACTGCTATTATATGTTAAATGCTTAGTGCTTATTTAATAATAAGCCTTAATCAGAAGTTTTCTCTTATTATCAGGGTCAGGGGGTAATTAACTACATGGACTTACGCCTATGAGAAACATGAAATTTAATTATATAATCATCATAAAATGAGGAAAAAATATATGGTAGTTAGGGGTGTCAAAATGAATTTTTGGGTTGGATTCAAGTCTGACCTGAAATCTACTTGATTTGAACCCATCTAATCAGAACCTAACCCATTTAATTAATGAATCAAAATCCTAGACTCAAGCTTGAACCATCGGCAACCCATTTAATTCGACCCAACCTGCCAACCCGTTTATGTAAAATAATTATTTTAATGTGGCTCCTTTGAATGCTGAAATGTGCATGTATGGGTTATTTTGATTGTTGAAATGCATATGATCTGAAATATATAATTAAATTTTGTGTTTGTAGGTCAAATATGGATTGATTTTGGGTTGGGGTCAACCTGAATTCGACCGGGTATTTAAATGGGTAAAAAAAAAAGAATTTGAACTTGACCCATTTATCAAATGGGTCGACTCGAATTCAAAGTTTTAGATCGGGTCTATATTAACATCCCCATTGGTAATGTCTTAACTTAAAAACATAAAGGTTGCGGTGTGAATTTTTGGAGTCCACAATCATTTATCAAAGAGTTTAATGCGACTCATGCGAAAGCACTCCAAGAGATCAAATCAAAACCTATAAAGATCCTACTTGTTTTTCATTTTTGTATATAGAATATCTTGTAATAGATTAAGAAAATGAGGTTGGTTAAATCACACACACTCTAAAGAACATATATTAGCCTGGAGTTTCACAAAACCAAAGTTTCCTAAAAAATCCATTTTTTTTTTATCTTACAAATGATTTTTGTAATTGCATGTACGATAGATTTGTCACACATATAATTAAAATCTGTTTATATTGTGAACTATTAAAATTCCACATTATATTTCCAATATTTTCTTACTCTCTCATATTTGCTAAATTTATTTATTTGCATTCCTTATAACACAAACATTCCATGCATGTAGTCATAGCCTTGAGAGTATTGTTTGTCAGTTTATTACTTTCACTTGGTAGAGTACCTTTTTATTTCCAATGTCAAATGGTCTTAAATGGCAGTTGTCTATTTTGTGTAGTGCAAGTAATTAAGGTTTTTATATTAAACTTTTAAACCGTGACAGTAGCTTTAGTTCTCGTGGGAGACATGAGATCTTCTCAACTAAAAGCTTCTGTAAGCACCTACATATGGATCTTACATCACTGGTTTTTTGAGTTGCTATTTAATTTTTGACTCAGATCCTTCTAAATTTTAGCCCTTTGCTTATTTGAGACCAAAAGAAAAAATCAAGGTTATCATCTAGTTCTCAAAAGAAAAAATCTAGGTTATCATCTATTCAACCTTACATTTTTCTTTTCAAACATAATGACTACTTTATCAATCTTTTAATCATTAGCTTTCTTAGTAGAATTGTTCTAAGCACCTTTACTTAGTTGTGTCAATATTTGACCCGACCTGAAAACCCGAACCCGACCCGAAAATTTCGGGTTCGGGTTAGGGATTTAAACCCTTTTGTAAAACCAGGTCGTGTTCGGGTTGAACCGGAAATCCGAAATCAATCCGGTTTGACCGGTTTTTAATTAATTTAGGAGGGTTTTAAAAGATTGTTATGAAATAAGTAAATGATATTTCTAAAAAATAATAAACATTGTTGCCCAAATTAAATTAAGCTTGATTTATTTTAAATTGATTGGAGTAAATCTTACCTTAATTTGATTTATGTTTAAATAAATCGAATTAAATAAAAAAAATTTAGTGAAGCATGGCCGAAACGGATCGGGTTTGGGTTCGAGAAACCAACCTGTTTGCAAAAAAGGGTCGGGTTCTGGTCGGGTCGAACAGTGTCGGGTCAGTTTCTGGTTGGACCTAAACCTGACTCGTGACTTGATTTTGACAGCCCTAGGTCGAATCTAATACATCTGCTTTCCTAGCAGAATCATTAAAAGGTTGACTTTATATGTGATCAAATCATCTAAAACAATTCTCTCTAATATTATCTGCCACTGGAGCTACTCTAACCTTTTCACGTATATACATGTTTCATATTTTGTCTCTAAGTGTAAAGTCACTCACCCAACTAAGCATCCTCATCTCTACAATACGTAACTTAATTTTATGCTTCTCTTTTAATGGCCAATATTCTGTGCCATAAAATATTGCAAGTCTCACCGCCATCTTATAAAAATTTCCCTTATGTTTGAGGGGTACTTTTCTAGCACACAACATACCCGATGCATTTCTTTACTTCGACCATCCAACTTGAATTCTACTAATAATATCCTCATCTATTTTACCATTGTTTTGAACAATAGACTTTAGATTTCTAAAACATGCACTTATTTTTAAGTATTTGATCATCCACTGTCACAATCCCATCACTAGATCTATTATTACTAAAATTATACTTCATGAATAGAAAATTAATGTGTACACTAAAAAAGATTGCAAGAAACTAGAATTCACACTTTGTGTAGCACTAAATGAGAATTAATGGAGAACAAGCTTTGATAAAGCTAGTTCTAAATAGTTAGTTGGGGCTTGTGATGATGATGTTGGAAAAAAAAAAATTTATCACGATATCTTGATACAAATTGTATTATGGTGGACTTAAAAATTGCATTTATTTTAAGATTAGTGCTATATATAAAAAAAATATTTATTGCAATATGCTCAACGTAAATCTAATGGCTTTCAAGTCCATCTTGATATAATTTGTATCAAGATATCCATGATGGCATGCATTCTAATATATCAGATATTTATGTGAGCGTTGATGGTTTCTATTTGTCATCCCATTGCAGAAACTATCAAATTATGCTGCTGGGAAATTTCTCAAAGTTTACACAGGGCATGTTAACAAAGTATACTGTATCACATCAACATTTTCTGTTACAAGTGGCAAGTACATTGTGAGTGGATCAGAAGATAAGTTTGTGTATATTTGGGACCTCCAAGGCAAAAATATCATCCAGAAATTGGAAGGTCATAAAGATACTGTTATATCGGTATCATGCCACCCTACTGAGAATAAAATTGCCTCAGCTGGCCTAGATAATGATAGAACGGTCAAGATCTGGATTCAAGGTGCTGCTTGAAGCATTATTTGTTGATAAAGGTAGCGACTCCTTTTATTTTTTATTCATAATCTTCTTATGGAACACCGAGCTTGCTTCATTAGTCAAAACCGTATGTTTTTCCTTGTTTATTGTTCTTGAGTTGTCATTGATGATGGTTTGCATGATTTTGTTATGATATTATCTCCAATGTCATTATTATTTGCAGTTTCTGGTTCAAATTGTCTTCAATTTATGTGGATATTTGTGAAGGCAAACTCAAGCTTGCATTCGGCTTATACAACAGCTGACCTTCCGTGTAGTTTAAATCCTAAAGAAAGCGTTCACAGGAGGAATTTCTACAGCATGTAAGTGTACCTCTATGTTAGATGAACGCCTTGATTATGTCTTCTTGTTGGTTATTTAGCTGATTTTCAAGCCTGAACAGATTCCTGTTATCTGAGAGTACAAAGCTGAAACATTTGTAGATTTATATTTTTCCTAGTGAAGAAGCTCTTTTGTTGTTAAAAGTTATCTTGAAAATATCTTTTTTTACATGCATACTTATATTGCAAAGCAACTTCAATCACACATGTTAATTCACGCAGTTTGGCTTTATTTTGTTTCTTGAATTTTAGCCTGTGAAAAAATGAGTTGATTTTGAATTTGAATAGTCTTTATGTGTGAAGATAACCTAAATTTATAAAAGATAAATACCATTTAGCAACTAGGAAGAAGAACCTCACAATGTTTTATGCTCTGCATGATGCCTCCCAACACATGGAGGGAGCCTACAATAGGTTGCCTTTCTTGAAGAGTCTTTTAGTGGGGGAGTAGAGTTTTAAGTTTTAGCATGACCTGCTTGCATTAGATACGTCCCAAAAAAAAATTAAGCACTGGTATGGTCTTTCAATGTTTGAAGCATAATTTATAACTTTTAAGTTATTGACACTAGTTTAGTGTCAAGTTTGTTGCGCGTGAGCTTTTTTGGCTTGAGAGTTGATTACTTCTAATCAAGAGGGACAATAAACTAAAAAAGGGCTTGGAATATTGAAAATCTTGAATAAGTAAAACCCTAATGTTCATTTTAAAATATGATTACATTCATATCGATTTGTATATTGAGAAAATATTTGATGTTTTCTTGTATGAAGAAAAAAGAATATAAAAAAAAAATAAAATAAAAAAATTAAAAAAAAAAGAATATTTTTTCCAGTAATCATTTGAGCAAACCGTATTTAATTCCAGGAAGTTGATGTGTATAATAATTAGTATTTTATTTTTTTCCATCAAAACTACATTTCCTAGGTAATATTTTTTTGTCCCTCATGTATGTATTTGGCTTTGGTCAGCTTCTTTGTTTCTTTGATCTCCATTTTTTTTGTGTCTAATCCCATTTGCCTCGATGACTGTTTGATAGATGTCGCCTTAGGGTTGAGCAGCGCATTTTGTGTAAGCCACCTTTGGGGGTAAGTATGGTGATTCCAACAAACAGTCTTTGTATTTAAGCAGTACCTTTAGTTCTTTGACCCCATGTTTAAAATTGAGTATTTGGGTATTGAGGCGTTTTTCGTTTGTGAGGCGACGCGTAAGTCTCAAGGCATTTTGAGACGTAAGCTTCAAAATCAAAAAATTACGTAAACAGAAAATGATAAATTTTGTATATAGTAATGAGTAAATAATATATAAAACATAAAAATGCACAATATATGAAGTAAAATCAAAATATCCCAATAATAAAACAACATAAAATATAGTTCAACTCATACTCCATTTTTCCAAAATCACAGTATTCTTTTCATTAACATATAAGAGTTATTTTGAGCGGTACCGGAACAAAATTTTATTGTAAGAATTATTTTTAGCAGTACCGAGCGGTATTGGCTCGGTACCGAGCAGGTACCTAGTGGTACCGATCATGTACTGCTCAATACCGAGCATGTACTACTCAGTACCGAGCATATACCTGCTCGGTACCAAGCGGTGCTGGCTCGGTACCGAGCATTTACCTAGTGGTACTGAGCATGTACTGCTCAGTACCGAGCATAATTTTTAGAGGCGGACGCCTCTCAACCGTGAAGCGAGGCGCGCCTCAGTAAACTTGAGGCGTACGCCTCAAATTTTGAACTCATTGCGTAAGCTTTGAGGCTTCATCTAAACCTGTCCTCTGTTCTTTATCTGGATTATTGACATTATCATTTATTGTCATTCTCATCCAAACAATAGACTGAAGTGCATCTGCCTTCAGAAACGCACTCCTCTGTTCTTTATCTGAAGTCTATGGACAGTTCTAACAAGGGTAGTGTCTTATCTACAAACCTATCTGCCTTCCCAAAATTTACCCCGGAACTTAATTCTGTTAAAACTCCCTCCCCCGAAAGAAAAGCAACAAGCGGGCGGAGGCAGGGACCGAATTTTCGGAGCCCACAAATGTCAATTTGGTCCCTCTCTCAGGACAATTGACTAGGCCACACTAGCTGATATCACGATTGCTCCTACAAATGAATTTTTGTATTTTAACTGGTCATTGTAGATTAATCCACTAGACTATCAATGATTTCCGATATGATTGCTTCTTTATATCGTTTAGGGTTTAGGATGGCATCAGAAGATTGATTGTTGTAAAACGGATTCTTTTTTGATAATTGATTTTAATGCAGATCATAGATTTCTTAGTAAAAGAGCTTCAACTCCTTTTTTTGCAAATTACTGATTACTGTGGCTATAACAACTGGAGGAGAGCCTATTCCTTCTTATGCTTTATTTTACTATTAGAACTGTCTATAGACTTCACTTCAGTAGCTTAATTTCCCTGGAACATAACATATTGGATAATAATTAGCATGCGCTAGACATGATCTGAAGCTTTAAAGTGAAGTTTATGCCAAAGATGCGAATAGCATAAAGAGCTCTTCGTGAATCAGATTCTGAGTCTGTTAGTGCAATTATGACAAGGCCTGTAAGTGGCTTTTCCAGATACTTGGATCTTTTGCTTTACTCTAGTAGATCCTTAGGGCTGCTAGTTATATGATTTTCTTACTGCAGTCCTGATTTCAGCTTCTTTGCCAGTTCTTTCTGCATAAAATGATCCAGAATTTTGATCACATGTGATTAGCAATTTATTTATTGTTGTAATGATGGTAGGAAATGAATATTTTGATTGAATTTTTAGTTAGGATGGACTTCAAAGCTCTTGGATCTACTTATAATCAAAATATCTTGGAAAAAAAATTTCGGTGGGATATTAGTTTGGTTTTCTGCTGGTTATGGTTATTTTTTATCATTTCTTTGTTATTTGTTGAGCCTATATTTTTTAATCACTACTATCCTTTTAAGGGAATTTTTTTTTTTTTTGAAAGATAGAGTCAGCTTTATGTTACATATTCTATACTATATTCAGCAATTTTATTACTTTTCCACCCATGATTCCTTGGCTTTAAGACCATCTCCAACTGAACATCAAACGAGTGTTTGGCGTCGTTCGGTCGCTCCAGCCGAATGCCAAAACGTCCGCCATTTGCTTGCGGATGAACAGTGCAACACCCTGTTCACCCACGCTATTTTGCTCTCTCAACCGGAAAAACGCGCCAAAGGAGAAGGATCGTTACCTTCCCGCGGAAGCAAAAAAATGGCGTTCGATTGGAGCAGAACCACGCCATTTTTGCGTTTTGCGGTATTTTGACGTGAAAAATGGAGTTCTCCGTTGGAGATGCCCTAATCGTTATTTTCACTTGTCCTTATCAAGTGTTTTTTGTTTATAGAAAAATTAAGGCCTTAGCCAATATCATATAAAAGATGAAAATTACATTTCATCCCAATTTTGTGGTTCTTATCATTGATTTTTTTATTTTTTTTTTCAAATTCGCTTACTAATTTTTCCTGAAAAAAAAAAATTAAAAACCGAAAAGTTATAAGATTTTAGAGCACCATAGAACGTTAACCAGTTAAACATTAGACTTTACTATAGTTATTAAAATTGTTTAATTTGACCAACTTTTTAGATTAAATTGTAGATATATGACCAGTTCTATATGGCGATCTCTGGCCCAGTGTTGTATGATGCATCTTTTTTATTTTTCTTTTTATTTTAATGAAAATATTTTTCATTTTTTTAGTTTTTTTTTTTGCAATCTTTTTGTCCTTTCTCCAATTTGACAAAGCATTATATTTTGTTTGGGTCAGTTTTCTTATTTCTTTCTAAAATAATTTTATAGTATGAAAATTTTTTAAAATAAAAACTTTTGTGCTATAAAATTGTTTTAAAAAGTCAGAGACAGCGTTTGGCAAAGATTAGGACTATAATCTGTCATCTATAAATCTGAACTAAATGAATTTTATAGTCATTAACTTTAATTTTTCATTATTAGAATATTAGATTATATTGATTAGCCATTCACTGAAAGTAAATTTATTAATTAGAAAATTCATCCTAATTAAACTTTATTATAATATTCTGATTAAATTTGTATTTTTATCCTTTTTATTTACTTGAAAAAATTTTATCTGAATTTTATTTTATTGACAAGAGTATACCATAGTCATAATAATCTTTTCCTTACACACACAAACTTCTACCATAAGATCTCTTCTAACATTTTTGTTTTAATTTAATATGCCTATATGTAACTTGTAAGCAATTGTCAAACATAAGAGATCATAGAATTTGAACTGTTCTTTAAAATAGTTACTGTGTCACTACCATGTCATTGTGTCGGCCATATAAATTATGTGTTTTTTTTTTTTTTAATTTGTGCAACCTCATCAATAAGAGAGAGAGAGAGAGAGAGAGAGAGAGAGAGAGATCTTATGGTAGAAGTTTGAAAGGTGGAGAGTGACAAGTTAACCAAAATGATATTAGATTGATGATTGTCTTTCAAGTGAATATAAAATAACAGCAGTATGAAATAGTGACAGAGACTTCACCCAACCCTAAAGCAAACCCAACTGTTCCTTTCTCTCCAATACTCTTCACTTCTCTATTTCCTTCAGCCAACCCTCTCTCTCTCTCTATCTCTCTATCTCTCCTCTCTCATTCCTCTCTCTCTCTCTATCTCTCTATCTCTCCTCTCTCATTCCTCTTCTTCTTCTTCCTCCTATGAATCTATAAGGTCCCTTCACAATGGGCTGGCTTCAGTCCCTCTTCTCTCCATTGAAGAAGCTCTGGCTTCACCTTCATTCTAGCAAGAAGAAGAGTAAGTTCCCCTTCTAACTTCTTTTTATTTCATGATTTGATCTCTCAATGAATCTTCATAGAGAAAAAATGGACCTATTGTTTTCTTGTTTTTCAATCTATTCTTGACACTTCTTCAGCCTTCTCTATCTCTCCCAACTCCAAGCTTCTAATTGCTTAGCTTAATCATTTTTCTTCACATTATCTTCTTATTTTTTCTCCTTTTTCTTCTAATTTTCATATGTTGTCTATGTTCTCTCAGTGTCGATGATATTGAGTATAATGTTTGAAATTTATATGTTGTTAATGTTATGATAGGAAGGGGGATATATCTTCTCTATGAGGATGTGAAGTCTTGTCCATGTGAAGATGTGCATGTTCTATGGTCCATTCTTGTCGAGTCACACCCGAAGTTATTGCTGCCACCGCCGCCGCTGCCATCGAAGCAATGAGAGCTCATTGTAGCTCTTATGCTTGATACAAATCCATATGATTAGTAATAAAGAAGTAAAAGAAAAGTTATGATGATAAGAGTTTTCATGTACATATATATTTTTATATATATAGTGTACTTGTGAATAGAAGAAAGGGGTGATTAGAAGAAGAAAAGCTTGTTGTTTTCATATGGTAATTCAACAGTTGCTTTGTCTATTTAGGGTTGTTGAAAGGTTGTGGGGATTTCTCTTTCACCAATCTTTGTCATTTCTAGTTTGGAGTGAATGATATGATCTTTGATGTAAATATTCATCCATGTAAATATTCATTCAAAGATGTAATTCACATGTGTGCTTTTGTTCTATTTTTTATTATTATTTTTTTTAATATAAAGTTATTTATATTGTCCCTAAGTTTTTTTTTTTTTTTTCCTTAAAAGAGCATTTTCCTTTACCTTATGGTATTAATATGACCTTATAATTGTTGGTTTAGCACTTCCTATTTTTTTAAAATTATTTGTATAACAAATAAATATAAATATAAAAAGAATGTTTATAGAGAAAGGGACTATATATTTAATATAATAAATTATTTATTTTTACAATTTTTTAATCATTTATTTAAATTTATGGTTAATATTAAAAAAATAATTTTCTTTAGTTATTTTAAATGTTTGTAATTTAATTTTTTTAAAGGAATGATAGAAAATATGTAAGAATTAATGCTTTCTTTCCAAGTAATTAAACTTAGTTTAAATTTGGGTTAGGACATCAATCTCAAATACAATCATCATTAATTTCTTAAGTAATTAAACTTATTTTAAAGTAATTATAATATGAGAATTAATTTATTAATTATATATTATAAGTGAAATAACTCAAACTCAATTTGATTAGTAATCACTCAAATTAGTAATTAAATAAATTTAATTATTTTTTAAAACATGAAGGTTAGTGAATCAAACTTCAATGCAACTCAACTTTAGAATATCTTGATCCAAAATTTCTCCATCTTTTGACATTGTTTGCTCCATTATGGGAGTTAATGATGGTGGTGAGCATTCACACTTAGATCTACAACTAATGTAACATCAACAACTAAGATACTTTTCTCTAAAGGAGTAGAAGAAACCTTTACATTGTGAAGTGTGGCCCTCATTTTTGTGCAATAAGCCACCATCAAATCAATGATTTTGGTATCATATTGACCATATAAAATCTTATAGGTGAAAAATAAAAAAAAATGCAAATAAAAAAAAATTCTATCATCACATGTCAAATTCCCCTTAACAATGCAAACACTTACATGAATATAAAATTCACGCATTAAAGCTTCGTTTGTGATGGCTTTTTTATTGCTTCTTAAAGCAATTTTTTAGTACAAAATTTTTAATTTTTATACTAGAAAGCTGCTTTAAAAAGCTATAAGAAAATTGTTCCAAACGAAACTTAAGTTCTATTGTTTCTTAATAGTACAAAAATTTTAATTTTTTGTACCAAAAAGCTGCTTTAAGAAGCAATAAAAAGCTGTCTCAAACGAAACCTAAACATGAGATAGGACCCACCAATATTTGAAATCTCCACTTCTCCTATACTGACAATGAGAGGAGACCGACACATGCATTAAAAACTCAAATCAAAGAAGATTGTAAGTCAGATGCTAATTCCTGCCGACGATCTTCCTTACCTTCTAAAACAAAGATCGCAACATAGGAACTAACATTATTGATTAATCAACAGCAATTGTATTTGATTCCTTCTTGTTTATAACTTGTATAGAAAATTCATATCAAGCAATACTCTCTCTCTCTCTCTCTCTCTCTCTCTCTCTCTCTCTCTCTCTCTCTCTCTCTCTCAATCTCTATGAGTGATTTGACTGAAAATCTATGGGAACTAATAGTAAATAGTGGTATAACAAAGCATATCATCTGCATTCCTATCAAGAACAGTACTGAGATAAAATTCTCTTTCCATGTCTAAGAGATGAAGCCTATCTTTGATAATTGATAATCAGCTTCCCAAAATCTAACTACCAACAAATAAATATAGTAAAATAATCATACTAACAATGGACACAAAGATACAAATTTCTCCATTGAATCTGAGAAGTTAGTATTAGTTTTTGGCCTAACAGTAACCAAACTTTAGAGAAAACTGAAGGGTAAGAAAGAGGATATTTCAATCTTTGAACAGTTTTTTTGTCCAAGTTAAAATCAAATCAATGCATATATAACAACAGGAAAGCATGAAAGCAAACCCTAGGTGATATAGGTCAGATCAAATCAATTTATTGAACTTAAAACCTTTGCTCAAGCAGGTCTGGTTCAGGTCGGCCCAATTAACCTTAGTCAACAATTCTCAGGACCTGCACCACATATAGTTCTCACGTGACTCTCAAGGGAAGAAAAGAAAAAGGACTAACTCATCTTTATTTACTGCATTATTATATGAGCCCCTAAGGCTTCGTTTGGGACGACTTTCTTGATGCTTCTTAAAGTAATTTTTTAGTAAAAAATTTAAATTTTTTATTAAAAAACTGCTTTAAAAGCAACAGGAAAGCCATCCCAAACGAAGCCTAAATTTATAGCTCAAAAAGCTTTACAAACCATCAGGTAACGAAAATTCAGCTATCCTAACCACACAAAATTTCCCAAGTATCAATCATCTAAATTTTATATCTAAAGTTATGAAAATATTGAGTGCCAAAACACAATTTTGATGTCGGTAAATATTGATCCTAGAATATTGACAAGAAATTCAAAATCTTTACTGACATATGACCTTTCGAATAAAAAAAAATCATGCCTTGCAAGAAGTCCAATGACAATACGGTGTTCTTTGCTCGTACAATCACACTTTATTGTGAGAAATCGGAAGTTGCATAAGATAGCATGGAACAAAAGTTTGATAAATAAATTGAAAATGAAGCAGATGGTACCACAAGGGCTCATAAGTTGGGAAGACAAATGTCTGCGAAAACTGAATTTATAAGAGCAACTCCATGTAATTTTTCAGTCTTCTACAAGTAATAATTTGATGCATCCTGTAAGGAAAGATAGCATACAATCAGGATAAGTTTAAAGTTACTAGAAAGGAAAAAACACAGACTTAATTTAGTGAAGATAATGTGCCATAAAACCCAGTATTTATTTATTTTTGTTCATTATACTATTATTTAGGTAATTTGTCCCCCTTCAATCTATTTTTAAGTCTTTATTACAAGGGTTTTTAGGCAATTGCCCCCCTAAAAATATTAAAATACTATGGTCTTTAGGCAATTGCCCCCAATATAATTAAATACATTGTGTAGATGTGTTATTATTAGGGAATGATGAACCAAATACAAAGAGAAATAGTAAATCAAAACTTGTTTCGGGTGCGCTGCCCCCGGAAACCCCCGCAGGGGCGCTGCCCCTTGACGCCGCTACCTGACCGGGCAGGTCGAACCCCGCCAGGGGGCGCTGCCAACTTGGACCCCCAACATATATGCCAACATTTACTTATAAGTCTGCCCGCGCCCCCCCGAAAATTATGGTTGGTTCCGCCCCTGAGAAATTGCCGAAGAAAACAACTAATTGAACAAGTTTTAACCATCATGATATCCATGGTGATCACCAGATATTTGCTTCTATGTAGCTTCTACATGAAGGTCACCCAGAAGTCCCTCATTCCTAATCAGCAATGATACCACACAGTGAAAATATTAACAGCAATTTGCTCCAATCTCGTCAACAAGTATAAACTAGCAAACGAAATAGGTTTTTTTTTCCATAATAAAATTTTCCACTCCATATATAAATATTTTTTATGTTAAAATGAAAAATATCATAAAATGATCTTTTACGTGCATTGTGTTGACTGCATATGATTGAGGCTCATACTGAATCACATGCATATGCATTAGTTTAATGATGGTGAATTAAAATGAATATATATAATGCAAGTTTTGTCTTGAATCTGCACTGAATTTTGATATATACTTTTTTAATTTCTAACTAGTTGGAGATGGTTTGGATTTAATACGAAACCTGCATTTTTTTAATGCAGATTTAGATTTATAATTTCCAAAATAAAAAACCTGATCACCAGAACCATAGCATGCATTCATATTGCACAAGCAAGTACTTTGTGGTGGTTAATATGTTATTGATGACACATTAGGTAGTTTGACCAGAACAAGAATAAAATAAAAATGAGATCAAAAAGATGGTTGACGAAAAATTTAAACAAAATGACGAAAAAATTAAAAAGAAATAAAATAAACTAGACACAACAGTCGTTAAGATAAAAATGGGAAAGAATAGAAACAAGTTTGATTCAAACAAGACGGATAAATGGATGCACAAATAAGATGGCTAGATATAATCGATGTTGAAAAAATAGGTGAAAAAAAAGGATGAACCACGGTTACATGTTTAAAAGTTGGGAAAAAATAAACGAAATAGAGTTTTATGTAAAGATTTTGAAGATGTTGATATGAACATATCAATAAACCAAATTTACTACAATGAATAAACATGTTACTTGAATATGAAAGATGTGGTATGATCAGAAGTATCCTGAAAACAGATTTTAATATAAATCTGGAAAAGAAAATAATTGAGACACGGATCAATGAAACTGACTTTTCTATAAAGATGACGAGGATGTTGAATAATCAACCAAATGCCTCAACCAATCTTTGAAGTAAGTTACATCCTCTATTTCTGTCAGCGAAAGGGCACCAAGGGGTGTAATTGTAACCTGCAATAGATTAAAGTGCAATTTCAGTTAATTATAGACGCATCTAAGCAGGCATGCACTAGAAAAGTAAAACACTAGAAGAAAAAAAAAAAAACTAACGTAGCCATTTTGGAGAGACCAGTAGTCCGTGTCCTCATCATCTTTTTGTTCAAAGCTCAAACGTGAAACCTGTTGTAACATATAAAAGTTTGTTTAGATTGATCAAAAGAAACTGTTATAGAAAAAGAACCTTTGTGTTTGTAATTTGAGATGGGAATTGCAGAACAGAAAACATATATTTAGAAAATGAGCTTAACCACTATGGCATATGAAGGATTAGGCTATAGGAAAAATTCAATTTAAAATTTGTATAAAAAATATTTGGAAGTTATGATAATATAAAAATGGCCAAAGCAACATCATAAAAGGATATCATCATAGAGACGATGTTAGACATAAAGCTTGAAAATTAAACAAGCTAAAGAACCTCTTACGCCTATTCCATAAGTTAGTTAAAACTTTTGAGGTGAAATCATTATAGTGATACCATACAGGATGATACAGAAGTTACCATGAGAAAAAAATATCACATACGATGGCAAAAAGCTAAATCATTTAAGAAATCAAAGTTTCCTTAACAAAACTGAAACCATGATCGTCACAAATTTGATGTGGAGTCATGAGGTCGCACATTTAAACATAAACTGAATGTGATCAACAACTAAGAGTCAACAACCAAGCTCCACTCCACTAATTGCTAGCTTTTTATTTTACAGTTATTTGCAGCCATCTGCTGCTTTGGTTGTTATTATTGTCTGTTTTGATTATTTGATACAGGTTCTTGGTGCTACATGGGTCTTATCTAATATGCTGCACATGCCCTGTTCCGAAATCAAAATGTACTGCAATATCATCAGAAATTCAGTGCCATGTTAGTCTTTTAGTATATGATATATTATTGTTGTTCGAGCAGCACATGGCTGGAAGAGAGGATAAACTTACCGATCTCTTGAACAAAAGCTGATCCTGCAATGGAGCTGAAACAACATCCATTTCAGTGTCCACAACAGTATTTCCCTCAATGCTTGCTGTTTGATAGCTTTCTGTAGCTGGTGTATTGACATGAGTCTGCTTCCACCCAATCCTTATCATATATGTACCCTGTTTTGTTATCTTGAAACCCTACTGGCAAAAACAATAAAGTAGAGAAATAGATTATTCAAATGCATCGGTCTTATGATCTTCAAATTTATGAACAAAAACATGGAGATGAAAATGATAGGAAATACTTGATTTCAAGTAGTTCCTAATCAAAGTCTGAAGCAAATGGTGATAATTTCTGCTGTTTACAGCAAGAAAACAGTAAAATCTGAACCAAAACAGAGAAAACCTGAGAGGAAAATGGAGAAAAACTCGCCCAAACACTTGTACTTTACTAGTAGATGAAAGAAAACTTGCAAAGATACAAAGATCCTCTAGAGAGACACAACTAGGAAGCCTTACCCTAAGTCAAAATGATCAAGTACAAAATAGAATAATCCTTCTGGTCACTGGCATTGAAATCTAGAGCATGATTAATGGCTAGGGGTATAGTTTCCTTCTTAACATAAAACAAGAAGAATATTCTCACCAAATAGATGTCCAAAGTGATGTAGGGCAGTACAGGATTAATATTTTCTAATACAATTAATATGTTGTTTAATATGAATTCATTCAAAGGAAATTAGAGGATTCATAGATCAAAAAATCAAAAATTAATTAAACTTGATTTTTTTAAGTGTAAACAGACAATACTTGAATTAAAATACAACTGAGAACAAATTGATTGAAATAATCCGATAAATTCAGCAATGATTTAAAAAGTAGAAACATGTAAAATTAGCAAAAATTTGTAATTTAACTTCACAAATTAAATTTTTTATGTACCAAATTTGAATAAAATCAAGAGTACTAGTCAAGAAAATATCAAATTATGCAGAAACAAATAAGAAGGAACGAAAGCACCAAAATAAGATAAATAAGGCCTTGCACCAGTACAAGAGATGATCTCCCCAAAAATCAAGCAGTTGCATCTATATCACACTTGAAGGAATTACACATCCAACTTGCACATATATGATTGAAAACTAAAAAGACAATTTGTTCATCCAAAAATTATATCATTACATGCCTTAAAATATGTATTTGTAAATTCCTCATTCCCTGAGCTAGCAGATATAGTTGGCATAGAATCATCCTAATCCAAGTTTAAATAAAAATCCTAAAAGAGAAAATTAGTTATAGCCAAGTTTAAACCCCATAATTTAAAATTAAGTTTTAAATTTTAGATTTATTTTAAGGCATTCATTATTAATGAATCCCCTGAAATATTGTTGCAGCTTAACTATCTCAATAAAGTTTTTTTTATGAATTGGTATGACAAAAAACAATGAACCAAACATAAAGTCAACATTTTGATCATCCATCACGGGAACAACATCAACTAATAATTCATCAACGTTATGTTTTAATATTGCACATTTAATTTATCACTTACATAAAACATGATTGGATTATCTTCACATTCATAAATAGATTCAATTTTTATTGGAAGTTTATATTTAGATTTGATCCTGTGCTCAATTCCAATTTTATATTCAAATTTTGACTCATGCTTAAGCATACATCAAATTTCATGTATATGTATATAATCTATTTCAAATGCAAATTTAAATTTGTTTTTGAATTTTAATTTGCATTGCAATATCAAACAATTTTCTAAGTAAAACATCCAAAAAGGAGTATTCATGAAATAAAATTTCTCCAACGAGATTGCCATACTTGATTCTTACGTTTGTGCATTTTTTCAAGGCTTTAGATAAAATGTTTTTTGAGTTTTCCTTAAGTTCAACACAGGTGCAATAATCCTAATAAGAAATAGTTGTACATCCAAAGTAATGCACAAAACCTCAAACAATATTTTTTATGAATTGTGGCTTATTTCATCCTCATGGTTAAGATATTTAAATTAACAAATAATAATAAAAAATAAACTTAAAGGCAAAAAATATTTAGCTAAAATACAAATAACCTTGCATAATACTCAAACGCATCATATTCACCTTATTTACAATCCCTAAATTGATCAAGTAATTGATCCACATAATCACACCAAATTATAAGTATTGCCTCTTAAATATACGTACCATATGAACCCATGAAGACTTATGCTTCGTTTGGAATGGCTTTTTTACTGCTTTTTAAAGCAACTTTCTAATTAAAAAATTAAAAATTTTGTACTAAAAAGGTGCTTTAAAAAGTAGCAAGAAAGTCATCCCAAACGAAGCCTTAGTAGTAAAATTTCACAAATGATTGAGCATATCCCATAAGTTTTTATTTGACACAATCAACTATTTGAGGAACAAAAAATTTATATTTCAAGTAAATCTTCCCAATTATTGATCAATTCTGAAAATTCTTCTAAGATTATAGCTTGCATTGAATTTATGAACATATTTTCAAACTATATGTGCCCATCATGTTTACATCATTTCTCACTTTTTTTATTGACCTAATTAATATGTTCTACATTTAATTGCTATAAACTCTGAAGACAATTTAATGCAGAGCAATTCATATTTAGTTTTTTAATGCAACTAGTGTGAGGTATAGAATGGCAGAATGCAAAGAAAATTGAGAATTCACATATCACAAACGCCAACTAATTTAACAACTTATTTACTGTAAATTTAATAAGCAAAACTTGAATTAAAACCAATCGATAAGGATATGATCGAAATCATCCCAGAAATTCAACAAGGATTTAGAATAATAAAAAATCAAAGAGCAATTGTAATTTAATTTTTGATGTGCTAAATATGAACAAAATCAAGAGCATGTTCATCAGGCCAATATCAAATTATATAGAAGAAATGAGAACACAAGACAAACTACAAAAATAAAGAAAATTAAGCATCACATCGATACAAGGAGAAGACTTTCTTTGGAATCAAGTAGTCACACTTACACCGTACTCAAAGAAATCAAACGTCCAACTTATACATATAAATTAAAATTAAAAAATAAACTTTATAGTTTATTCAACCAAAAGTTCTTCCATTATAAGCCTCAAAACATCTATTTATAAATTCCTCATCCTCTAAGCTAGTAAATAAGATTGGTGTAGAATTAGCTTAATCCATAATTAAATTAAAATCCATAAATAGAAAATTAATTTCAGCCAAACTTACAACTCATTAATTCTTATCCAAAGCAGCCCGATGAACAAGAAAATTAGAGATAAAATCACGAGAAACATAATAATTGATCCAAATAAATGTGAAATAAACCATCCCAACGTCATACTCAAGGAGAGAACCATGGCACATAACAAAAATTGTATGAAACACAAGAACAAGAAGAAGAAGAATGATGATGATGGTGGTAATAATAATAATAATAGTAATAATAAAGCAGTCCACCGAAACAGTGTAGGGGCTTGAAAAGCTTTGAGGTAATAACATAAAGCGGCTGTTTGAGCTAGAACTCTTCCACTGCTACGTAATGTTTGCATTGTTAAAAAGAGATGATAATGCATGCTCTAAACCAGGGATACCCTATCTTATGATCTTTAATGAAACAGATAAATTATCAGGTAGTTCATGTATCAATTAGTTATCATAAACAAATATGTATGTTGACCGATAGATAATGGTGAAACTCTTCATATCACTACTATTCTGATATATGCAAAGCAAAATTTAGAAACTTGTCATAACTGCGCTTGAACAATCTGACCTATAAATTGAAGTTTGCTACGATCCCATAGAATTTTTTTTGTTGGCTATTTAACGCTTCTTTTACACCAAAATACCCCAAACATAAAAATATAAAAGAATACAGACAACATTCATGTTACTGGGACAGAACCGAATCAATAAAATGTGATAATTCAGGGAACCAACTGCCCAAATTATTTGCAGCTAAAATATACTAGAGTTGTATTAGATGAACAACTATTGTACATTTAATCATTCCAACCATTATGTACCATAGTTTAAAGATTACCTTATGATTAGCTACATCTGTTGGCACGTCTATATTCAAAAATGATCCTTTGGGATATGTCTTATTCTTCAATTCAGTCAATACAGCGTTTATTACTGGCAAGCATACCTCTACAGCTAGTTTGAGATCCTGAACGTTGCTCTTACCTCCAACCCTGAAATGACAGCCAAAAAAGAGCCACAGATGATGATGGTAATACTCCAGTAATCTAGCATGAAGACGAACAAAAATAAAATAATGGTGACCACAACGGCAATAGAAGTATAATATTAAGCCAACCCAAATCTACTTGAAATGCCAACAATATTCTTCACAAAACAACTATCAGCAAATTAAATCTATGGGATACATAGATTAATTCTTAAACATGAACAATAGTATCAATCCTCCAAGCCCTAGGGTTCTTATTCACCATATTGCCTGACCAGAAGATAATTGATGCGAAGCTCAAAGTTTACAGCTGGCAAAAAGGTAAAATGGATCACCATACGACCTAGGGGTGTAAGTGAGCCGACCCGGCTCGAGCTCGACTTATTTATGGGCTTGCGATCCAAGCTTATCAAGCTCACGAGTTGAGTTCGAGCTTGATGAGGCTCGGCTCATGAGCTTGCAAGCCGGCTCGAATAATTATTAATATTTTTTAAATAATTTTATTTTATTTATTAAATTTAAATATTTAAAAATTAATAATAAATATTAAACATATTTATTAAATGTAAATATTTTTAAGTCCCGACTATATTTTAAAAAATCCCGCCTAAATTTTAAAATCCCGTCGAGGCTCGCGAGCCGGCTCGAGCACATTTATTGTGGGACAAGCTTGAATTCGAGCTCGAGCTCTAGTTCGAGCCGACTATATATATGACGAGTCGAGCTCAATAAGGTCAATACTCGACTCAGACTCGTTTACACCCCTAATACGACCAATCAAAAAGTTGAACACTTACATAATTTTTTTATGTTTTGATTTATTTTTATTATTGTTGATTTAATAAGAATATATATGAACATGCCTAGGATGTTATCACATGTAAAGTTTGATTTGTAGTTGGATCATTACTCTATACTACAACTACCAAGAAAATTACTAGTGGATTCCCTCTATGATTGGACTCTTCTTAGCAACTTCAGTGACCTATTGACATTCCTATCTAGCTTTATATTCTCTATTGATCTGAGGCTGTCTTAGGGGCTCCAGTGGTTTATGTTGGCTCAAGAAAAAAATAATGTGTTGGCATGAACCCCGCTTTGAAGCTATAAGATTCCATCTTTCTCGAGTCAAATTGTAATTAACCAGATTTCATCTGAGAGTAGTATCAGGGTTTAGTTAGATCCGGGCCCTTACTTCTTATGAGTGCAAGCACTTATAATTAATTACTCATCTTAATACGTAAGAGAGAACTCTCGATTAATGATGAATAATTTAGGTGTTTTAGTCTCAGTTATAGGAAAAAATGGAGGTAAACTCGATCAAGATCTCATTGTTCCGTCATCTTAGGTATACCAAAAGTTTCAGTTTACCAACATTAGCAATCGTTTACCGTAGTGTCGAGGGAATCTGATTAGCAGTCATGGATTGCTTCCTCTCAGGGATCCCGAATAAATTGAAGTGATTAGATGAAGTTAATTTAGTTTAGGTTTGAAAAAAAGTAGTTTGGGGTTTAGATCTATTAGAATACCCATAAGTTATCTTTGGTTTGGGATTTATAACTTCGTTTAGAAGTTACCCAAAAGTATGAATTGAAACGGGTCTTACGGCTTCTTCTTAGAAGGAGTCGAGTGTTTGAATTTGGGTCAGAACTTATGGCTTTCATCAAAAGTAGCCCGTAGAGCGTGTGGCCTATATTAGAAGTAGTTCACTGGTGGACCTTACAACCTAGCCCTTATAGGCTAAGCTGTCTATTAGTTTTGTTTGTTTGAATTTAGGGTCTCGCAATTTATTTAGTGATTTCACTCACGTGTGGGTCATAAGACTTTACTTAGACATTGCCCGTTAACGAGTCTAACAACCTAGCCCTATAGGCTAAGCTACCCATTAGTTCAAATTTAATTTGAGAGTTTAATATTTATCTTAGAAGTTTCTCTCAAATAACAAGCCTTACAAATTCTTTTGAAAGATGTCTAAAAATGGGTCTTACAACCTAGCCCTTTATACTAAGATGGTCATTAATTTGGTTGGTTAACAAGTCTTAAGACTCCCTTCAAAATTGTCTATAGATTTGCAGGACTTACTGCTTCCCTTAGGAAGTAGCATGTTGTCTGTGTTTAGGGTAGATTAGAATTTACCCGTAAATACTTTAGTTTGTGGTTGCTTGCTAGCTTGACACTAGACCTTTAGCTTTAAGTTGCTTACTAACCCGACACTTACCAGCCATCAGTTATTGTTGTTTGACACTAGTGTATCTGCTATAGTACCCTACTCTTTTTTCTTTCAGTACCATAGATTGTATCGGTAATTACTTTATTGTACCAGTAGCATGTTCTACTTTCTTTAGCCTGGTTTTCTTTCTTTAGCAGTTATTTTGATGTTAATCAATTTTGGTTCGTTAACTTACAGGTGCCTGGAGTTTTGTGCCTGGAGTTTTGTGCCTGTAAGAGCTTACTTAGGAGTATTGAAGAGGTTACATGGGTATTGATTGAGAGTTGAATTGAGTGGAGTTGTGTTGGTTGAGTTTGAGCTGTGTTTAAGTTTGAGAGTTTGTGTTTGTTGAGTGTGTTTTGAGTTTGAGTTGGTTGAGTTGAGTTTGAGCTTGAGTTTAGGTTTGAGTTGTGTTTGGTTTGGGTTGTATTCATACTTGTTAACGACGAATGGCGCACCATGGTGCAAAGATCCTAATTGAGCCATGGCGCATAGCGCACGGCGCGGCGCGCGCCATTTTGAACATGGCGCAAATTATAAAATAATTATAAAATAAGAAGCATGAATATGAAATATAATTAAATTGAAAGACAAACTATTATAATAACAAGCAAACAACGACAATATAAATAAATAACAATCCAACATAATTTCAATTCCAATAAGTAGTCAATCTTTATACAACTAAAATATATTTAAATGAAAGCAAATAGCATTAAAAAGATAATAATATGAAATCTAACATTTATCTTAATTCTTTTAATATATTTAAAAATTAGAAAATATATTATCTTAAAAAAATATTTATAATTACATTAAAAAAAATTAAAACAAATGGCGAGCGCTATTTTGTGCCTTGCGCCATGCGCCATAGCGCACATGTGGCGCAAATAGCGCGTGCCATTTTGAACATTTGCCCCGCGCCATACACATGACGCCGTAGATGCGCCGCGCCGCGCCGTGCGCCACGGCGCGCAATATTTTGCGCCATTGACATCTATGGTTGTGTTTGGTTTGAGTTTGTTGAGTTTAGTGTTGAGTTGTGTTTAAAGTTTGGTAGTATAAACATTTGTTAATTATGCATTTATTTTATTTCGTTTATTTAATTGGGTTTAAAAAAATTGGTTGGTAAGATTTTAAATTTTAAAATGATTAATGAATTTTGAATTTTAAAATGATTATAATTAGTTATTTGAATTTTTAATTGGTTACTTAATTAAATTTTAAATTAATTGATTAATTATTAAATTTTATTTAAATAGAGTTAAATAAATTATTAAAGTTTATTAAATTAGGTGAATTTTAATTAAGGTCTTATGCTGGAAGTTTTAATTGAATTTGTATTTTAAATTAATTATATTTTAATTAATAAATGATTTAGTTAAAATAAACTAAGTTTTTAATTTTTCTCCAATTAAATTAATTTATTTTATTAATTAGAATTTTAAATTTATGTTAATAAGTTAATTAATTTAATCATCACTCTCCAATCTTGTGGACATTTGGCAGTCTCTCGGGGCAATTTCGCCAGCCTCCCGGCATCCCCTCCCTATGGGGGAGGTCGAGAGTCGAGACGGCACTTGAAGTTAATTTCATCTCGACCGAATCTAAGATCGACGGCATGAGGGCTTCGAGTGAATTTCATCCCGGCTAGATCTAAGATCAACGGCATGAGAGCTTCAATTAGACTTCATCCCGGCCAGATCTAAGATCGATGGCGCGAGGGCTTGAGTTTGAAACCATCCCAATCGAATCTAAGATCAATGGCGTGAGGGCTTGAATTTAAAATCTTCCCATACCCAGATCTAAGATTAATGGCAAGAGTCTTCAATTTGCACCTAGTAGCTTATCCCTCTTTTATTATTATTATTATTATTATACATACCATTGCCCCAATTCTTTGTATTCATGGGCAATAGTAGACAAGATTATACATTATAGAAGAGTGAAAGTTATGAAACATTATGCACTTGCAGTTGGGAAGAATTTTAGTTCAAGATACAAAGTGGAGGTTGTATACTCGTCGTGGAGACAAGCACACAAGACCGCTCGTATGAGTTCGATCTTACGAACTAGGGTGTTCTTGTGTATAGTGTCGGACGAAGCAAGCTGGCAGGAGAAGGCTATGGCATTCGAAAAAGGTTAGAGCGGAGGGTTTATAGGAGATTGTGGGCTTTAGTGATTGACACAGGCTAGGAACAGTCAGAACGAGCAAGGCGGCATAGAAATCGGGGTGGTCCTGTGCAAGGAGACGCGCAAACATTTTGTTAGAGGTTTGATCGAGAGTAGGGTTTTGAGTCGAGACAGCTCACACAAATAGGCGAATCATGGGAGTATTGTACTCACACAAATAAGAGAAAAACACGCAATGTTCGTGTGAACTTGAGTTCCGTGTGGGTTCCGGGAGTCCGACATAAGCGGATACGCAAGGTGACGTACGTGCGAAGATTCTCTCACAACACGGTACGAAATATGGACAAAATTTGCACGGGGGTAGTGGAGGTCTCCCCTTTGCAATGAATCAGATAGTCATCAAAAGATGCGATGTAATCCTAGACCGGTTTGTTGTCCTGAGTCAACCTATTCCACCTATCCAAGCCTGGGGAAGTACGAGGGAGGCAAGTACTTCTACTTGAGCTCATGCTTATTCGACTACCAATCATTGATGGGATACTCGTTTTGGGACTCTCTAAGGCTCTTTAAGTTTGACCAAAATTGACTAGCCCTACTAGTGAGTTTCATCTCAGCAAATTTAACTTTTCTAGCCTCAGAGATGTACCATTTAAAGAAATTATCCATACCCTTAATCCAATCCAGAAAGAGCTAAGGATTGAGGGTACCATCAAAGGTTGGGGCATCAACCTTGATATTTTTCATCAGTGGAATATCCAGGTCAAGATTATGATCATGTCCATAGTGGGGAGCTCGATAAACGGACAAGGTGGTCCCTCATCTCGAAAAGTGTCGTCCCCATACATGGAAGGAGATCTAGACGAAGTGTAAGGAATATGGTGGTTCCTACCTCAATCAAAGGTCGTTCTACGAGTTCAGTGATGTCAGCTTGATTTTTCTTGAGTTGCTGGCTAATAGTGTTCATTTGACCTACCAACAGCTCTAGAGTCCGGTGAAGTTGTTCAAGGTCCATCCTAATGTCTAGGACAACTCAGAACTATGCAGAAGTGAAAGAAAATAATATGCAAACAAACAAATGTGCAGGATGCGAATTAAATGCTAAACATGTAAGAAAGCTTTCCTAATAGGCACATAAATGCAATCATGCTCTGATACCAGATGATGTAGAACTATGAATGCTTTAAATGATGAATATAAAAATTTGCACGCTTTCAAATAAGAGCAATAAGAATTAAACTTAGCTGCTTAACGAAAATGGAAAACAAGAAAGGGGTGCCTTAGCTTAGGCCAAGTCACACAATAATAGTTAGGATCACAAAATAATTATAAAATTCCACATAAGCAAATATAGAGGATTTCAATAACATCCCTAGATTAACAACGAGATTCTTCATTCATTCCCTACGTTTACTAAGCTTTGGCAGAGAGCTTTGCACGCTTCCTTATGCTTGATACAACAACAATCAAAGGAGAGTAGGAAGGAAATTGAAGAGGGGAAAAGAGTTCACCCTTTTCTTGGCATGGTGGTGATTTTTCACTGAATGGTGGAAAGTTGTTCTTCGATTGCTTCTGAAAGAGTGAATATTATACGCTCCACGCATTCCTGGACGGAATTATCTACCTCCGGATTGACATCAAAGAAAGGTGATCGGAGGATATCGACGAAGCCTTGTTCGTTGTAGACGAAGCCGGAGTCGAGTTCATGATCAGTTATACATAGGATGCGTGGCGTTGAAGTATTGTGGAAGACGGCCCTTTGCCGTCCTTTAGGATTATCCTTGGGAGAAAGAAGTTTCTCCAAAGAATCTAAGTGGAAGAAGGGGTGAGAGAGTGGCCGGCAAAGGTAGGGAGCTTGGGAAAGTTTAGGTTCAGATTTTAAAGGTGTTAGGGTTAAGGAAAGGCCGGCTAGGTTACAGAGGGATGTGGGGAAAATATAGTTCAGATTTTAAAGGGAGGAGGACGGGGGAAAATTAGGTAATCGTTTCCCTAATTAATCCCCTAAAGTTGGAAGGATTTTATGGAGGATTAGAGAGAGGGAGGGGGTGGGTAAGAGAGAGAAGGCAAGGTTTGAATTCTTTCCCAAGTGAGAGGCTTAATTTTGGAAAGCAATTAAGTGGTGGGGACAAGAAGGGGGGCCGGCAGCATAGAGCAGAGGATGGGGGTTTAGGAAAGGGTTTTAATACTTGCTTAAGTGGGAAACCCAAATTAAGGAAGAGTATTTAATTCCAATCCAATTCAAAATTAATTTAGATTTGATTTAGAAATTTTCCTAAAATAGAACTTCGTATTTTAGGGAACAATTTCAAATTCAAATTGATTTGAATATGAATTAAATGGGTTACCTAAAATATAAAGGCCAAATTAGGAAGGGCTTTGATTGCATGCTTTGATGGGGGATTCAAGGGGGGCTGGCGGCTAAGGCTTGGATGTGGGCATGCGGCTTAAGGTGGTAGGGTAGGAAATCGGTGGTGTTGAGGGTGGTGGGGTGTTGGCCGAGAGGGGAGGGGAAGGGGCTTGGAGCTTGTGGTGGCCGGCTGCTAGGAAGAGAGGGAGAAAGAGGAAATGAAAAGATAGGGAAGAACGAGTCACAAACCCAGATACTTCCAAGGTTGGTAGGTGATCCAATTCCCTCTCTTAGGGATTTCTCTCCAAAGCTCTCAAACTCTCACACAAACATAAGATTGTAAGAATTTTCAGTATCATTCATTCATTAGTGCTCTCAAAGGAGAGGAGGGACTTAAATAGTCCAATACATTATGGGAAAACAAAAGACAACATTGTCCCAAGGGCTTCCATATGACAAGACCCTAAAGTAAGGTTAAACAAGAAATGCTAATAAAACAAATACATAATGCAAACAAATAAAAAAAATACATATGATGAATCAAAAATAGATTGGCGCAATCGTGACCATAGTTCGTCGGCCACGTCTCTGATATACTTTCCATGACCTGATGTCCCCATCAGTCTCTCAATCCATTCTTCCTATTTTTTGCAAAATATCGAATAACATTCTCCTTCTTGCGACACTCAACTTTGTTGCAGCTATTGCCAATTAGTGACTTTTTTATTGCCTAAGTTCTTCTATTACCAAACTTTACCCCTTTTTCAGTGTATTTCAGACCTAATAGCTCTACCAAAAATAATAGTGTAACTAGGAATACAAAAAAAATGCATGACAGGTTGATAAAATGTGTAGATTGAAAGCCTTAGGGAGAGAATATAGAGAATTGAATTTAATAAAATGGTTGCCTAAACTTTTTGTTTCACCAAAGGACAATTAAATGAAATAAATTGCAATTCTAATTTAAAATATAAATAAACATCAAAACTCACCAATCGTATGATATGGCAATGGAAGGGACACCATTCAAAAAAGCCTCACGTGCACCAGCAACAGTACCGGAGTATACACTGAATAGCAATAACAGAAATGCCCGATAAAATTAGTGCCAAAAGCCTTCCATGTACAAGTTATAGATACATCCAGTCCACAAATTTTTTTTTTTTTTACCTTTTAGCACTTGAAAGGTTTTTTTTTTGTTCTGGGGGTGGAAGCAGTGTATATCTCAAAATAAAATTGAAGAATTTTTTACATACATAAGAAAGAGAATGTACTTGTAGACCAAAAGCTGTCTAGAAAGGCAAAGAAGATAGCTAGGCTGTGTTATTGTAATGAAATAGGGGGAATATCAAAGTGTGTTCGTCCCATTTTGAAACAAGATAGGAGTAGCAACTCCAGATCACATTTTGGTTAAACAATATGAAAATATCTTATTTTACCTTAATTTGTCGGCTAGTCTCAGGCATTAATAGTAAAATAGATGGGATTAAAACCGCAACAGAGCATGTTTTCAAGAAAAATTGGCACTGTCCGCAAAGGTGGAATAGCCACTCGTAATAGTCTGCTTATTCTTAGGAAGAGCAAATCAAATCATGTTGCTGGCTGAGTGTTTAGCTATATGCGGAAGTTTCTACACAGGCTTTCGCTTTACCAAATGATGCCTAAATAAATAAAGAAATAGATGCTGAGGTTTAAAAATTAACAAAAGCGCCTGATATGCCGTACTGTAAGACAACAAAAAAACAAATCTCAAAAGAATACACGTTATGATAAGTTTTCAAAAGATTTAAACATATGGATATCACAACTAATACGCTCAAATGGAAAGGTATATCCAGTTAAGGTTCACAATTTATGCATGAATAACAGTTGCCTCACAAAGAGATGTTTTGCAAGTTAACGAATGCTCACAGATCTATTAGACCATGACCACTTGGTCTTCATTGGTGGCGTGTAAAAGTTGATATTGTGTATCATACCAACCTTCTTAATTATTCCAGAAAAACCAAGATAGTATAATCATGTTTCACACCCCCGTGTTATAAGAGTAAAATCATCACATGCAGCACATTCAATCACTTCAAAATGTGATCAGAACTCGCACCATTACAACCTTGCTGGCGTAACAAGATATATAGTTAGAGTGCAAGACATCAGGTGTTTAGGACCACGTATCAAGATAGGAAAAAAAAATCTCTATTATCTAGAGTTGTTTCTCTTAAAAGTTTAGAGTATGAATGGTGAAAGTAAAAGCAAAACAATGTGATAACTGACACGTGATATCCGCAGTTGTTTCCAATGTTGACGCCACTGACTACCTACATCATTTAAAAGATTATAGTAGTCACTTATCAGCAGCAAAAAGAAACCCAAAACAGTCAGACTCGTATTCATATCAAAATAAGTTTTACCAGGTCAGGAACTAAACCAGAAAAAAGCACTCCAGAGATTCCTAGAGAAGCACAATCTGAAGGTGTCCCTGTAAAGTGTAGCAGAAAATATTAACTAAAGCAGTCAATGATCCAGCTTGGTAAGACAAGAGGCCTTCCTTTACATTACACTATCAAAATGCGAAGATATAAACATAGAAATGAAAAAACTAGACGACCAAGATGGCCTCCAAAATTTCTTGGTAAGCTCATTTTAGACCCAGATTTTTCTAGGTGTTCAATTTAATCCATCAAATCAAATATTAACCAATTTGGTCATACCATCAACATTATCATTTACCTGGATGAAAATTGAAGGAAGCTTTCTATGAGAGCGTTTAGACTTTTCAATATCAATCAAATTAATTTCAGCTAATATTAAGTAGTGAGATTCACCCTAAGAAGTCAAAATAACCTCATGGAAATGGTTCTTTCCACCTATTTTTATCTTAAAAATAGTGAAGTTAACAATAGGACCAAACTTGTTCAAATTTGGAGAGTTGAGAAGTGAATTAAATCCCTGAAAATTTTTAGGACTAAAATGAACCTACTAAAAAATCTAGGAATAACTTTAATCATTTACTCAAATTGAAATCTTGTCAATGACTTTAATATAATTACAGGATCAAGGCTAGGCAAAGGTGTGGATGATATATCTATGGAGTGATTGATGAGGTCAAGACAAAGTCAATAACACTTCTACTTCTCGTAATTAGGCAACAAAAAGAAAGGTCGTCAGTTTAAAAAGTACAGGGTGAAAGAAAAAAAAAATTCACATCATCATGTAAAAATTAGAAATGGCAAATAATAGTCAAACCATACAAGAAACCTCACGTGCAACAAAGACATCACAATTTCCCTATACATTTTATACGGAAAACTGAAAAAAAAAAAAAAAAAAAAAAAAAAAAAAAAAAAGTATAACACATAGGCAGCACAAATTTTCCTTACACAAACGCTGAAAAAATGGGTCACGAATCACAAATTGCTTATGAAAGTCTCAGTAGCTCAAGTTTGCATAATTGTAGGTGAAAGTATGTCAAATTGACAAAGTGAACCCTACTTTACCATCCATCCCTATTACTTCAATCCACGAAAATCATTGACAAAATATGAAGGACTAAGTTTCAGCCAAAAAAATAAGATTTTAAGGTTGATTTTTTAGTAAAATATCTTTTAAATTAGTTGGTTATTACCGTTTAGCTTCTAGGCTGGTTGGTTCTAGGTGTTTAATAAGAGTTCAAACGAAGAGATTTCAAGTACAAGTCAAGTCCATTATCCATATGCATGCAGTGAAAATGGGCCACTTGTGTTTATTCACTGTGGCGGTCTCTGAAAGCGCATTTGAGCTCAAATTGATCCTCCTCATACATGTTCAAAGTTTCAAGAAAGAACATAGAGGTACGTGGAGTTTCAAAGATAGATTAGAAGAGGTCTTAGAGATTTCTCCAAAATAGAAAGCGAGTTGGCGAGGATTACTTCAATTTTGAGTGATCAGTTTTTCCCATAGGAACAAACCCTCATGATTATTAGGCCTGAGGTTGAAGAATACACCAACTGTGCTCTGCAAGGTAGTCAGGAGTTCAATGTTTTAAACAAATTGCAAATGTGAGCAAAAGATATATGAGATTAAAAATCAGGTGATAAGATAATGGTTTGTCTAAATCAATGATTCATCTAAGCCTTAATGTTTTCCCAAAAAAATATGCAACAACAGAGTAATATTTAAATATGTGATTCCCAATAAGGTTTCAAATTAAACCAACAAATAAATCATAATAATAAAATTTGACATAATCACATAAATAACATGTATGGACATGACTAGCAATTAAATATAACCTCCAAGCTAGTTAAATGTTATACCCACATGAACAATCCTTCAATAGTTAATAGGAAGAAAAGGTACCTGAAACTGCAAATGCTGAAGCTCCCTTAATTTCAACTTGCTTTGCACAAACAGCACGGCGCCAAGTGATGCTATGACTTACACCTGAATTGTCTCTACAAATGGTTTAAGGAAGACAACAATAATAAGTGCTCTAAATTTTTTAGCAAATTTAGTGTCATCTTTTTGTATAGCATTTCACTAAAAAAATAGATGACAAATCAAAAATAGGTCAAACTTCAATAAAGGCAAAGTCACTTGTATATAACTTAAATGATAACTAAATAAAAAATATCCACAAGTATTGTTGATAAAAGTCGCTTATGACTTCGTTGTTTCCCCGCATACAACTTCACCTTAATGTAATTGAGACTAATGGAGCAAGCAAATTAATTTATACGAAATATCTTAGCATGCAGTGATGGGGACATCAGCAGCGATTTCGACACATGTACCTTCAGGAGATGCCGGAGATCGACGACCACGATCATGATCTGTATTTTCATCATTTTATGTAGTAGTTTATTTTTATTTTATGTTTTTCCATTTTTTCCCTCATGGGTATTTGGTAGCTATTGTAGCCCAATGGGCATTTTAGTCTTTTGTTTTCTTTGTCATTTTGAGTCCTATTTATATGGTCATTTTCTTATGTAATAGCTAGTTTTGATGAAATGAAAATTTGCTCTTTGTTCTCTTTGTGAGTTCATGAAACCTCTAAAGATCTCTTTGTGAGTTCTTGAAGAGGAGACCGTCGGAGATCTCTTTGTGAGTTCTACTGGTGGATTGGTGTTGAGACCGTCGGAGATCTCATTGTGAGTTCTACCGTGGATTGGTGTTCAAGGTTTTTCATTTGAAATTTCTTTGTTTTTCTTCCCAATCTTTTCTTCCCCCACTTAGCCGAAATCCCCTTCTTTTTTTTTTTTAATTCCCCACCACCACCCAAGCTCCACCGCCGGCCTCCCTTGGCCGGCCCAGCCACCGGCGGCCTTCCCCGCAACCAAGAAGCCGGCTGTCCCACCCTTCTGCTCCCACAGCCGAACCCGCGTCTGCCCACCAGTAACCTGTTTCAAAAATTGAACTTCAATGCAAAACCCTTAATTCCTTTCCTATTCTACATCCCCACCAATTAGGAAAGATGTCCTCTTGATTACTTCTCTTCTTGTAACGGTAAAATCCAACGTTACTAGAGGCATCAATCTATTTAGGAACTTTCCTAGTAGAGCAAAGCTGAAGAATTAATTCTCAGATTTTTATTATTCTGTGAGTTCTCTAGAGGGCCCACATAAATAAATCTAATTGCTCTCTCAGCTCTCCTTTGGCCGGCCACCTCTCTCCCTTCTCTCTCCATTTAATTGCACCACTAATTGCAATTAATCCCCTAATTCAAATTTTGGGTTTGAATTAATTCCTTTTGGGATAAAATCTGAAATTAATTCAGATTTTAATCCTAAACCTAATCACCCCCGTCTGCCCTCTTCATCCTAGCCGACCACCTCCCCTCCTCTCTCGGATGCTCCATCAACTCCCGACAAGAATGCATGGCGGAACCCGAATGGAACTTTGGGTTTGTGCATGCAATCAAGATCAAGTTGACATCCTCCAATCACCGTTCTTTGATGTGGGCTTTGATTTCGACGACACGATTGAAGATTACATCGACCGTATCCAGTACACCTTAGTAGATGTGATCGACGAGCAAAGACCAAAGGGACGTTGGATCATCATTGGACGGCCGTCATCCTCCACCACTCCGGCCACCTATCCAAGAACGATGATCTTAGGCTCCTTCTTCCTCGGAGTGACCTCGGTTCTAATGTGGAGACTCTTCTTCCGCTAAAGCCTAGACTAGTTGAGCGTATGGGCTCCAAAGGTGAAAGTTCTCATTATTAAATCGTGGACTCTTGTTTATCATCGTAGTTTTACAATTACTCTTTGTGTTTCTTGAATTGTTTGGTTGATTGATTTCACTCTTCTATGCCTAAGCAAGTTAAAAACCGAGAACTCTAAGGATCTATCTTTTGTTATAAGTGATCATTTTATTTTGGATTATTTTGTAAAATTTGCTCTCTTTAATTTCCTTAAAGTAACTCCACCATGTTTGTTTCACATCATGCAGTCTCCCAACAATTCTCTTTATCTCTTTATAAAGCACAATTGTCCATGCAAATGGAACATAATATTTCAAATTTAAAACATTTAAATCCTATGTATGCTTGTATGTACATAAAAATTAACCTATTAGAGAAACATGGGCGTTTTGAATCAAATAATCAAATTTGCAAATTTTAAGATTTATAAACTATAAAAGCAAAAAGAAAAAATAATGGCAGTTTCTAAGTTTCGAAAGGGAGCCATTCAGCCAAGTGAGCCAACTTTAATGGCAATACAAAAACAAACAACCTTGTTGCCCAGAATTTGAGATATTTTATCATGCAATATGCACTAGAACATGTGAGCAGCCTCACTAAAGGGCCTTCATGATCCATAGAGTACTCGAGCATGCAGACAACATACAATTTCCAATATACCGACATTTCTTATCCCTCTAAATGTTTTACCCCGCCCATACTGGCCATTAACAAGTCCATTAGTTGCAACTAATGATGGTAAGAAACAACCTAAAACAACTACATAACTATTTTTCTCCTTCCATTCTTTACTCACTTTTTTTCCCTCATCTCTTCTTTCTCAACATGTCCACTAATATTACTAAAATTCTCCAGAGCCCAAACTTATAGTAGCAATACGACCATCTAAATCCTTTCTTCCACTCTACTCCTTCCTTCATTTTCATCATAGAACAAAACCACCAACTCATTTTCATTCCTACCTTAATCCATACAAAGATATTACAGATATATGCCTTAATCTTCAACAATTAAATATCATAAACCATATAATAGAAATCCCGACAACGTGGCAGATGCCAAAAGATCATAAAAAACGTGGTAAACAGCAAAACGACAGGACCATTGAGGATGCTCGGAGCATCTCATGAACAATCACTCACAACATTCTAAAGTAAAATCTCCAATCGGTAAAACACATTAAAGCGATTTTAGAAAACTAAGAAAGGATAAGAAAAATGAAGGAGACGGGACTCACACATCGGGTGCACAGACGAGAACGCGATATCGATTGGCGGCGACGAGGAGCTGTACGAGGTGTTGCAGGCCCAAGGCATCGATCCCATCGTCGTTTGTCACCAGCACTGTCGGCCGGCCAGTGGCTTCGGCTTCCGCGTACGATCCTGCTTCCATCCGCTCCGGCTACCCGCGCAACCCCACAGAACTTGATTCCCGCTTCACCGAAGCAAACAGCACTTGACCAAAAGGAGCTGGTTCGCCCAACCTGCCCTGCGTGACAGCAATAAACGACCAGAGCTTCGACAGCTGGAACCGCCCTCTTGTCGTTTTGCTAAGCGAAGTCCTCAATTGCCAGGACAATCAGGCTGTCCAAAATTTTTTTTTTAGTTTGATGGAAATTTCTGTCATTTTTTAACTTCCAATGCATTAGGCCTCTCCAGATAAATTCATTTTGGACTGTTTTTTTTTTTTTTTACTATTTTTTAAAAGCATTATTTTATATAAAATTTTAAATTTTATACACTAAAAATTTATTTTAAGAAGAAGTAAAAAATTTGACCTAAGCGAAGCCTAAGTGTAGAGTTCGGAGCCACGTGGCTTGATTTTATTAGAATTTGAATGCGGGCTATGTCCGAACTCTGCACGTAATAATTTTTCGATCTTTCCATCAATGTGCTCGGTGGAGTCGCATCCCAATATGCATTTTTTTAATTTTTTGAAAAATCCAATATGCAATGTCACTAGCATAGATGTACACTTGAGGTTACTAAGTCATCACCATTAATTTTATATTTGTTGAATATTAAAAATTTTAACAATAGAGTTTATCATATTAATTTTCTATATATATCATACCCATGCATATACATCATTGTTTTTTTGTGAAAATATGAAAAGATAAAAAAGCATGAGGTCTAGTCAAATTGAAATGATTTTACTAGTGTATATCATGGATCATGGGCGGAACCGTATGGTTCCTAGTGGAGAGTTAAAAAAAAAAATTATAGGAGAGTAAAAAAATTTTTTGCCCATCCTAAAAAATTATTTTTGCCCCCCCTAAAATTTTTTTTGTCCTAACTTGCTCTAAATATCTATATATTTCTTCACATTTAATTCTAATATTCTCTTTCATGATTTTTATGACAGTTTCCCCCCACCCTAAAAATTGAAGCTGGTTCCGCCCCTGGACTGTATATTGTAGGTCATATATGATAGTCATCTATGCAATTAGAGAAGCATTAATATAATATAATTGGCATGAACAATGAATGATGACTTCCATTGTGTGAGTTGGATGACCATTGAGGCATTGGAAAAATCTTTGAGAGATTTTTGGCAATATGTTCAATTGTTCTCCTTAGAGGAGAAGAGATCAAAGATACAAAAGTTTAGCACAAGTCTTGATGTTGATATTATGTGTCGGTGTTGGTAGTGATGACAGGAATCGAGATTGATATTGGTGATAGATATCTATCATGTTAGTGATTTTGTGTGTCAATATTGACATCAACAAGCAATAAAATCACCAATATTGTTGGTGAGCATTGGCATTTTTGTCGATGTAGTGCATCAATCTGATTGGCATACATTCAACAATATTGTTGGTGATGATAGGCTATGAAGTTAATGAGCGTTTATGTATAACATTGTGGTACAAAATGTGATGGCAATCAAGGGACAAACGATGATGGTCAAGTCATAGCAATCAAGCGGTGTTCACCGGGTGATGGTAATTCTTAGCAATGATCACTGACGTTGATAATCGAACAGTTACTAAACTTCTTCGACTCTCTAAGCTCTTTCCCATTTTAGGCAAAAATCTCAATGTGAGGAATGAAATTTTTTTTTAATAATTTAGCATTTTTATATATTTAACAAAAAAACACTCCAACTGCCATATTGATTCATTTGATCATATTTTATTTGTTGGCATTTAAATGCATTAATGACCTAAAACATTAGTGATATTTGGCTCATTACATTCTTCTTATTGAGAAGCTTATTTTGATTATAAGCACACAAGATTTGAAGATTATTTAGTTTCATAAATAGTGTCATGAAGTTTTTAACAATGCTTCAAGTGCTTGAATTAAGCTCAATTGGATTTAAATCAGGACACATATGATGCCATTAGATTCATCTCTTTGAAACCTTCAATTTGACTATAAGTTTGCTTAAACCAAAGTTAGTATGGCCTTCAATTTAATTCCAAAAGTTGTTAAGTCAAATAATGTATTGAGATTCATGCTTGTTTTGATGTAGTAGTTAGGTGTAATCATTAGTGACAGTCATTGAACAGGATTATGAGCTTCTTCAAATATCTAAGCTCTCTTTCATTTTAGGTCAATGTTACCTTCATGTGATGAATAGAAGTCCACTTATAATTTCTATAAGTATCATTTTGATAAATTTAGCCAAATCTTTGAAAACCCTATCCAACATCTCATGTTGATTTCTTTTATTATAGACTTCATCATTTGAGAGATTTACTGGCCTCATATTTGAGGGATCTCAGGCTCATTGGATTCTTCTCATTAAGGAGCTCGTTTTAACCATATGCGTACAAGCTTTTGGAAATCCTATAATCCTTCAAATGTTATCAAAAAGTTTCTAATTAAGATTTCAATTGACCTAGGCTCATTTTGACTTTTAGTGTCTATGGATTTGTCTTAGCTATAAATTTACTTAAATTGGAGCAAATATGGCCCTTAATTTAATCGCAAAAGCTTCTAATTTAAATAGTACATCTACATTCATGTTTGATCTGATGAATTTTCTAGTGATATGTCAATCTTTATTATTTAAAATATGTATGAGCCCTTATTATATATAAGGTTATCAAAAATATTTTAAAAAATTATTTTTCTTCTTTATTTCAATGAATTTCTTAGTATTTCTCTTTATTTTAATTATTTTATTAAACTCAACCTCAATTAATTATGCAAGCTCAAGCACAAGATTAAGGTGGCTTGTTCTTCATTAACTCATTTACACAAATATTTGATACCATATTCAATTATTTTATCTTCAATATTCTAATCATTCCTCTAATATAATCATGTGTTGATTTATCCTTCCTAATTTTTCTATGGGAAATTTTTTGAACTAAACCTCGTTTCAATTTTAATTAAATGTTTAACCATCACAAAAAATAAAAAATAAAAAATAAGATTGCCAAATTCGTCCGTTAAACAGGCGACTTAAAACTTAATGTAAGTCGCCCGTTAAACCCCCCATTTCCCCTGCCCTAAACAGGCGACTTAAAACTTAAAAAATAAGCCCGCAAAATCTCTCTGTTCGACTCCGTCCAGTTCGACAAAATAGGTAAATTTTTTTATTTTAATTTTTGTTGTTGCTACTCTTATCCTTTTGTGCGATGCTTAAGTTTTTTTTATTATTATTATTCTCATCTAGAATGCTTAAGTTTTTTTAATTATAATTAAAATAATTAATAACTGGAATGCTTAAATTGGGTGATTATTTGTGCAAATTTAGGGTTCATTCAGTTGTTAGGCTTAAGGTGAGAAATTTGTAATTTACATATAGTTCATTCAATTGCAAGTTTAGGGCAAAATCTTCTTTTGTTCTTTGATCTATCTGTAGCTTGATACAGTTGTAGAAATTTGTGATTTATAAAAAATTATAAATGTAATTTTGTTGGTGAATGAAATATTTTTAAAAGTAGTTTTCTTAGAAAAATTTATTTATAATTAGTTTTGTAAAATTGTTTTAAAAGTATTAATTCTTTTAGATAGTTGTCTTTAGACAATAAGTATTCACCAACTTATGTTGGGGGTAGTTATTGTCGATCCGTTGCAAGTGCTAGTTTAGACGAACTTAGACCAACTGAAGATTAAGGGTCTATTTATAATTTTATGTGAGTGGCATGGCCAGTAAATAAGAGGATGATCAAAAGTAAATTGGGAGTGCTTTGAATGGACGACCGATGTTGAATCTCTTGATTGTAGATTGTTTATTAGACATTTCAATGCCTTAGTGACGTCAAAATGCGACTAGCTTGGGCTCGTTGGATTCGTCTCGTCGAGTTGCTCTATTCGACTATAAGCATGTCACGTTTGGAAAACGTTTGGGACTCCAAATTATGGTTTGACCCTTCCAAATATGCATTGGGTCTTCAATTTGGACCCATATGGTCTCAGATTAAGTCGAGTTTGGTGTCGTTAGGTTCGTATTTTTGAGACGTTCAGTTCGACCGTAAGTTTGTTGAAATTAGAGTTCATATAATCTCCGGTTTAATTTTTGAAGTTTCTAACTTAATTTTGTTTTGAGATTCGTGCCCGATCAATATAATTTATTGATGATATATCAATTTCTCCCCTACTTTCGGATGTCAAAGCTCTAAAATGTTGAAAATGCATATCATATTTTTGGGGAATTTTTGGACGCAATTTGTCATTCCAAAATATTTCGAAGTCCGCGAAATTGCTTAGAAAGGCTTTGTTGAGCTTTAAAAGTATCAAAATTTAATCTGGAACATTGAAAACGTTTATGAGGACTCTAAAAATATTTGATTTGAACTGTCCGGTCAAAAATTTGGGCCCGAACAGGAATGGATGGCCGAACAGGCCGGCCGGACGGCTGAATAGGCGCACCCCATAGGGGCGCTCAGATATGATTACAAAAATTTTAATTATGCTGGCCTCACCCGCTTTTTTTAAATTGTTTTAAGGAGGGGGCAGCGGCTACAGGCTACAGGCTACAGCAGCCCCTCTTAACTTTTTTTAATATAATTTTTAGATTTTTTTTTTCAAAAAAAAAATAATTCCGAAAATTGCATGTGAGGGGCCAAAAATTTTAGAAGAATTTTTTAAAAATTTTAAACTATTTTGAAGGCAAAATTCCCACAAAATTTCAAATAATTTTCCTCCCTTTCGTCCTATAAATACCCCATTTGGGGTAGGGGATTAATTGCACATTTCTCTCTTCTCCCTTATCCCTTCTCCCTCTAATTTTCTTACAGTTGAGGCCTTCTACTATATATTTTTTGTAGGTGACATCCTCTAATCAAATTTAATGTCCCTCTCTTATGTAGAAATTAGAATTTTGGCTTTTTCCTTCCTTTTATTCCCCACTTTTCCTTTTACTTTAGAGGCTTTCCATTATTTTTCGTAGGTGGCATTCCCTACCCAAATTTAATTCTCGTCTTTAGTGTAGAATGAATTGTCTCCTCCTTACACTTCCTTCTCCTTTGATTTTCCTTTTACATTAAAGACATTCCACTATCTGAGATAGGAGACATTCCCAACCAAACTTCAGTGACCCTCTCTTATGTAAAAGAAGTCACGATCAGAGCTTACTCTCTCAATAAATTATCCTTGATAGATGAAGATCAAATGCTTATTATATGGAAGGGTGATTTGAGAAGATCTAGTGATAATAATATCAGGGATGAGAACTAATGGTTCTCAATATATGAAAAGAATTTTAATAATGTTTGAGCAAAACTCTAACAACGATCGACGACCAAGTGAAAGTATGGCGGTGATCGGTGATTGGGCGGAAGTCCGACGGTGATTGATGATCAAGTGGAAGTCTGATGGCGATCGATGGTTAGGAGGAAATTTGGTGGCGGTTGACGACCTGGTGGAGAGCTGAAGGAGATAGCTTGAGGGTGTGTGTCGTTATCGTTAGTTGAGCATGAAGATGATGAGGGTTGATATGAAGTAAAGGACCGATGGCAGACATCAGACAAAGGGCCAAAGGTGGTGGTGGTCTAGTTGCATTTTGCTAAGGCGATATGTATCCATACTAACATGTGCGAACATCAAATATCAATAATTGAAGGGATCGAATCAGTGTGTGATGTTAATAGTCGGGTGACACACTATCAATGTCAATTCAGTGGAAGCCTGATGATGATCAAGTTATAATCTTTCTTTGAAGAAGAAATTATAGGCGATTATTCATTATTCAGTAGAGAAGAAGTCAATAGAACCCACCAAGGATATTTGATCTTTTTGAAGTTGCTTGTTGTCTAATAACATTAACTTGTATATATGATGATGACATACTTTTAGTTTCATCTTCTTGCAAGAATAAATGTACACTTGAATTTGTTGTACAATTTTGCTATGCAAATCCAATGACATGGTATATGAATTTGTATGAACTTATCATCAAGAGAAAATAAAGGCATTTATGCAACTTTGAGATATGCTTTTACATATTGCTCCATATGTATTTTGAGGCTTTTTAGTCTGTTAAGGTCTTCATATGAGTGATGACTTTATGAAATCTTTCTAAATAGAACGTCGTTCACTCAGAGCATTACTCAATGATATTAATCTTTGTGGAAGAGGTCGAGGGAATTCATGAATAACGTATGACATATCCAAGGTTATTTATTAGAGTGTTGCTCGATGACATTAACGTATAGAGAGAATCCACCAAGGATGTATGACCTATCGGAGATTATATGTCAGAGCATTGCTTGATGAAGTTAACATATATAAAAAAGGTTGAGAGAATCCACCAAGGATGTATGACCTATCTGAGATTGTATGTTAGAGCATTATTCAATGATGTTAGCCTGTGCTTAAGATGTCTAGAGAATTCATCAAAGATGTATGATCTATATAAGTTTATATTTCATAGTATTGCTCGATGACATTAACCTTTATGGAAGAGGTCAAATCAAATTTCCCTTAGATCAATTTTTCCTTGATTGGGATAAGGCAAATGCCACATGTATCATGAATCAAAGGTGAAGAATGATCTATCTTTAGACTATTGCTGCCTTTTCGAGATCAAGATTAAGACCTTCTCTAAGGATTAGAAGTCTAACTAAGGATTACATAAAGCTTAAAATTTATTAGAAGCATCATTGCATTTGCTAGAAGCTTTATGATCCAAAGGTATCGTCTTGGATATTTGAAGAGTTAGATGAATCTTCTTGACCACGATTGTAGTCAAGGTTTCCCCCCAGTTCACATTTAATTTCCATCAAATTGATGGAGCAATAGTTGATACCAAGATGTTGACATGAACGACCTTTTGAGGTTGGAGTGAAAATTGCCTCCAGTCAGGAACCAGGTTCCTACAGACAGTGCCAAACTGTTGCATCCTAGAATATTCATGGCAGTAGAGAAATATAAAGTTTAAAGTCTGAGCTTTGTACGAAGATCCAGCACATAATTAAACAAGAGAGTGTGCAGTATTTATAAGAAACAACATGATTTTTATGTGTAAAATACTGAAAAAGGATAAAAATCATTGGGCCTAACCCAGTTTGAATGAATCCACTAGTATTTGTAGTCGATTACAAATGAGGTTCTTGCTTATTGGAAAGCTTTGGCTTGATGCAATAAATATACATCATAAAAATGCATTACATGATGGGACTTAAAAGAATCACTATTTATATGTTTGTTTTATCGGTAGAACCACCGTTGGTGGGCGACAGAGATCGAATTATAGTATTGTGATGGTGGTTAAAGAGACTATAGTCATTCAGAGATAGTGATCATAAAAGACTGTTGTCTGGCGACAGATGTCAGAAGAATCATAGTCAGCGGGAAATAGTGGACATAAATATTATTATTTGGAAACGGAGGTTGGAAGGACCGAAGTCGGTGGGCGCCAGTGGTCAGAAAGACTGTTGTTTGGTGAAGGAGGCCGGATGGACAGTAGTTGGTAGGCGACGGAGGTTGGGAATCCGGTGATGGGCGAAAGTCCGACATCGGGTAGAAGTCTGATGAAAATCTAGAGACGGACGGAAGTCCGACGACTAGCAGAAGTCCGATGTCGGGCAAAAGTTTGGCGTCTGGCAGAAGTCCGGCATCGGGCAAAATTCCAACGTCGATCGGTAGTTAGGAGGTGGTTGAGGAGTTTAATGGCAAAAGAACTCTTCCTTCTCTTCTTGCTTGGATCAAAGGTAAATTGGGAGTGGTTTGAATGGACGACCGATGTTGAATCCATTGATTATGGATTGTTTATTGGGCATTTGAATGCCTTAGTGATGTCAAAACTTGACAATCTTGGGCTTGTTGGATTCGTCTTGTCGATCTGCTTGATTCAACTATAAGCATGTCACATTTGGAAATTGTTTGGTAATCCAAATTAATATATTATGGTTTGACCTTTCCAAATATGCTTCGATACTTCGATTTGACCCATTTGAGCATGGCTTGAGTCGAGTTTGGTGTCATTGGGTTCGTATTTATGAGACGTTCAGTTCGATTTTAAGTTTGCTGAAATTTGAGTTCAGATGAACTCCGATTTAGTTTTTGAAGTTTTTAATTTGATTTTGCTTCGAGATTCGTGCCCGATCAACATAATTTTTTGATGATATATCAAGCATCATGATTTTGCTAATATTGTTCATCATAATTGGAATATTTTTAAGTATGGAAGAATATCCTCAATAAGAGAGCTTATATTTTGAAAATAAATTTGATAGATTCTTATCATAAATTTAAATGGTAGGTTTAAATTTAGGGTTGAAACCTATTATTAGACATTTTAAGAAAACTATAAAACTTTTATTGATCTTAATTGCTAACATGCATATATAAAGGTGAGAAAATAGAGCAATCAAGAAAAATATCTTCAATAATGATGATATATTCCCTTAATAAATATTATAGATTCCTATCATAAAGTAAAATGATATGTTCAAATTCGAATTTAAAATGTACCATAATTGATTTAATTTATGTTTCTTTATTTCCATTAATTTTTATTTATCCCTTCATTCTTAATTTGTTTATTGTATGCTAAATTTCTCTAACTAACAATTAATCTCTCTCATTTACCTTTATAATTATAATAACTTCTTTGTTTTAACTTTTACGAACTTTGGCCTATGTTGATCCTAGAAAGAAGGCAGTTAGGCTTCACTTAGAACAACCTTTTTTATCGTTTTATTTTTCATACTACAATCAAAATTTTTGTTTGGCCATTGCTTTTAGATTTTGTTTTTTACTTGGAAACTTCATTCTACAGTAGCTTTTAAAAATATTATTTTCTTTATAATAATTTTAAAATCACTTTTATAAAAAGCTACCGTTGCCCCAAAAAGATAACAAATGAAGATATGGTGTACAATAAACTAAAAAAGAAAGAAGGGAAAGATAAAAATGAATGGCAATAAAGCAACATAAACCAAATCAATTATGGTGAGTTTTGAATTTGAATTTAAACCTATCATTTAAATTTATGATAGGAACCTATCAAATTTATTTTCAAAATATATTCTCTTTTATTGAGGATATTATTCTTGATGGATCTCCTTTTTTCTTCTTTTTTGTGCCTTTATAAATATGCTTGTTTGTGTTAGCATTATAAATCAAAAAAATAAAATCGTAGTTTTCTTATTATTTCTAACATGGCATTCGAACATTTGCTTCTGCCATCCTATCCTTCTCCTTCTGGTGATCATTATGACAAAAAAATTCTTAGATTTAATTGAAGAAATCAAGAGGATTTGCCTTATCATGCAGGTATTTTAATCTTTCCTGATTATGAGAATAAAGTAAATGATCTGTAGCTCACTTAAGAGCACAATTATTAAAACTAATAAATAATAATTATGATATTTTAAAGTTTAAAAAACAGGCTACCTGAATTTTGTCCTAATTTCGAAATCATTTGCAAGCTCATGAAATTCTTATAATTGCCTATCCCATATGTCCAGGCTCCAGGCTATGTTTTCTCTGTAATGTAAGGCATGAAATCATATGAAGTCCTCCTACAATTCCTCTCTCTCTCTCCCTCACTCCACAACTCATTTCTTAAAAATGCCCGCGCCCCTACCGTAACCCCATTTAGAATTAGGTAAAAGAGGAAGCCATGGGAAATGCAGGAGAGAAGAGGAATGTCGAAGAAGATTTATTAATCTTCGACCTTTGCAATCCCCCAGTATCCTCAGTGCCGGCGGCATTCTCCTCCTTTTTTTCCTCCATCTTCCTCGCGATAATACTTTTCTCTATTTTATAATTATTTTCCCCCGTCCATAGAGGCGGCGATGGCGGCGACGGCGACAGCGACGATGGCGGCGACGATGATGGCGGCGACGGCGATGGCGATGACAGCGATAGTGACGATGGCGCCGACAGCGACGGCGACGTGATGGAGCCAAGGAACAATGAGGCTAGATTAGATCCGGCTATCATTTCTTTGTTTCCAATGCTTCGCCATCATAAGGCGATGAAGTTGGTGGAGGGGAGACGCGTAACAGAGTGCGCGGTGTGTCTCATGGATTTTGCCGACAATGACATTGTTCGGCTGCTAACTATGTGTGGCCATGTATTCCACCCGGATTGTATCAACCTGTGGCTTTTTTTGAACAAAATATGTCCCGTATGGCATTTTATCTTTGCAGCCACTGCATTCCTGTATGACACTCACCTTTGTTCTTTTGGTCCTTGTTAAGGAGCTCCAGCATTGCCCTTCATCAGCCTCTTCGGGCGCTTCCTCCAAATTCGAGCGGCATACGGGACATATTTTGTTAAAAAAAAAGTCACGGATTGATACAATCCGGGTGGAATACATGCCCGCACACAGTTAGCAGCCGAACAATGTCATTGGCGGCATAATCCGTGAGGCACACCGCGCACTCTGTTACATACTTACACGTCTCCCCTCCACCAACTACATCGCCTTATGATGGCGAAGCAACGGAAACAAAGAAATGATAGCCGGATCTAATCCAACCTCATTGTTCCTTGGCTGCATCACGTCGCCGTCGTTTCCATCGTCGTTGTCGTCGTCGCCACTATCGTCGCTATCACCGTCGCCGCCATCGCCGCCTCTATGGACGGAGGAAAATAATTGTAAAATAGAGAAAAGTATTATCACGAGCAAGATGGAGGAAAAAAGGAGGAGATCGAAATGCCGCCGGCATTGAGGATACTGGGGGATTGCAACGACTAGTATAAGGCCGAGTGTAAGGTCGAAGATTAATAAATCTTCTTCGATACGGGCAGGGGGGAATCTTCCCTTGGCTTCCTCTTTCACCTGCATTCTAAATGGGGTTAGGGTAGGGGTACGGGTATTTTTAAGAAATGAGTTGTTCAGAGAGAGGTTGTAGTAGGAATTATAGGAGGACTTCATATGATTTCATGCCTTGCATTACACATAAATAATAGCCTGGAGCCTGGACATATGGGATAGGCAATTATAAGAATTTCATGCCAGTAATGCTCTCTGCAACAACAATTATTACATCCTCTGACCTGACGTAGCTCTACATTCGGCCGCCAATAACATGTCGTCACGTGCACTCATTCTTTACCGCGCGGCCCGACGACTTGACCCAGACCGGAACCCGGGATTACTATCTTCGCGTATTGCTAGGTATTACTCGGTATTTGCTAGGTATTGCTTGGCAATAACGAGAAATACCGCTCTGTGAAGACCAATACCGAGCAATACCGAGTATTGCTCGGCATTGCTCGGTATTTTTCGGTATTGCTCGGTATTTGTCTTCACATAATGGTATTTCTCGTCATTGTCGAGCAAAATCGATCAATACCTAGCAATACCGAGCAATACCGGGTTGTCATGGATTTAAAATATGCACGAGCGACATACCCACTATTCGCCGGATCGGGTCCGCAATTTTGTGCCTGCTACGTGGCGCGATCTCAGTGGTGACCGACCGGACCAAATAAAAGTTCCTGCAACAATTGCAATTAAAAACTTGAAAATCTCTAAACAATATAGAAATTTTTTTGGAAGCTTCTATCTGTATTTAAACTTGTTATCAAAACACTTCTCTTTTGACTTGATTTTTGCTGTGCTTGACACAGAAAGGTATCTTGCAACTCCATAAAATTGTATTGCAACTCCTAAAAAAGTAGTATTCTAAGAACAAACTTGCGCATAATATTCTTCCCCTAACTTCATTGTAATGAACAATTGCATCTCTGTGTTTAGAACACTTGGTCACATTTAAATGGTGTGCAAACTACTGTTCGGATAGGTAATATACGTTGGTATGCACCAATCAATTTAAAAGTTTAAATAGTTTAGGGGCTCTTTTTAACGCTCATCTGCCCCTGAATGCTTTTTTTCAATCAAAACAGCATATAGGAAAAAGATTCAAACTAGAGGTATTTTATATACATATGTAATTATCAAAGCTACAGGTCACATGGGCTACACAAGCACTACTCTCTGCGCCACTACTCTGACCGTTAACGGTCTTTATCCTTGTAGCCATCTATGCTCCGCTCCGGTTTTATATACCGCGAGCTCCTCAATAGGAATGTGTGCATTTCTTCTCAATTTACTGTTCATCTTCTTCTAACCATGCTTCTGCAGGAATTCCATCATGGTATCAGAGCTTACTAAGCTTCACCGCACTTCTCATCTTTCTCAATGGCGGATCAGGGAAGTTCGTCTCAAACTCAATCATCCTCTCATCCAAGCACCGCATCTCTATCAGCCACGATGGCCGACTTCACGGTGCCTGCACCCCTCAAATTCCTCATGTCCAATCTTAAACTGCTGATGCACACTCAACTCACAGTGGAGAACTATGCCATATGGAGGTTACAAATTCATCAAGCCTTCTCAGCCAATGGGTTTGAAAGTTACCTCACCGAGCAACCACCGAGCTCCGTCCCACCCTCCGACCAGAAACTGTGGAAATTAATAGATCAGAACCTTGTATCAGCTCTATTCTCCACAATATCTCCCTCGGTCTGGCCCTACATTCTGCACCTTAAAAACTCTCACGACATCTGGAATACACTGGAACTCCGACTGCAACCTTCCAATCGCTCGCGCGTTCTCCAGTTAAAGAACGAGCTACACAATGTTCAGATGCGTGATCAAACCATTCCTCAATATCTTGCTCAAATCAAATCTCTGGTGGACAACATTGCTGCGGCCGGATCGCATATCGAAACCGAGGATGTCATTTTATATACCCTGAAAGGCTTACCATCCTCCTATAACCCATTCAAGGCAGCGATCCGAATCTCACCTCACACGATATCTCTTGAATCCTTATACTCTCTGCTATGCAGTGAGGAAGTTAACCTTCAGTCCGAACTCCAGCAAGACACGACTTCAACCGGTGATGTCCAAGCTCTATACTCGTCCAGGGGACGAGAAAAACCTTCAACACCTCGCAGCACCAGGGGCCGCGGAACTTCCTCTAGTTCCACTGGAACTATGAACAGGGCATCATATCCTAAAGAACAAACTCAGCAGCAAACTAATCGCGGCTTACCGAGACCAACATGCCAGATCTGTGGAAAATCTGGGCATTCGGCTTTATCGTGCTGGCACCGATACAACTCCAAATACAGCTCACCTCCGGTCTCTAATACAAGAGCTTACCTCACCCCATCTCAGAACACCACCAACAATGAGTGGATACTGGACTCAGGGGCCTCTGCTCATCTCACACCCGACGTGCTACACATACCGCAGCCAACATCCTATCAGGGCTCAGATTCAGTCTCTACAGTGAGTGGATCATCACTTCCCATCCATCATAGTGGCTCGGGTATCCTTCCTCTCCCAGAAACCAATCGTAAGTTAAAACTCACTCGCCTCCTTCACGTTCCTTCAATATCACACAATTTGCTATCTATATCCAAGCTCGTCACTGACAATCAATGTTCCGTATCATTTGATCATGGTGGATTTGTCATCAAGGACCTACGGGACAACACAATTCTTCACCGTGGCCTTAGTCAAGACGGAATCTATCCACTCAAAGCTCTCCACACCAAATTCAGCTTCGATATGGCACGCTCGCCTTGGTCATGCTCATCCCCGCGCAATGGCCGCTCTATCTACACTTCTACCGGAATTAAAGAAATGTTCTCTTTCTTTTGTTTGCACTTCATGTAATGTGGCCAAGAGCCACCGTCTTTCCTTTCCAAAACAAGCAAATCATGTATCTACTCCATTTAGTTTAATACACTCAGATGTTTGGGGTCCTTCTCCTGTCTCTTCCTTAACTGGTTATCGTTACTACTCTGTGTTTATTAACGACTCCACACGCTATTGCTGGATCTACTTAATGCACACTAAAAATGAAACCTACTCAAAATTTAAACAATTTCTTGCAATGGTTACAACCCAATTCAAAGCAACCATACAAATTTTTCCTGCAACAATTGCAATTAAAAACTTGAAAATCTCTAAACAATATAGAAATTTTTTTGGAAGCTTCTATCTGTATTTAAACTTGTTATCAAAACACTTCTCTTTTGACTTGATTTTTGCTGTGCTTGACACAGAAAGGTATCTTGCAACTCCATAAAATTGTATTGCAACTCCTAAAAAAGTAGTATTCTAAGAACAAACTTGCGCATAATATTCTTCCCCTAACTTCATTGTAATGAACAATTGCATCTCTGTGTTTAGAACACTTGGTCACATTTAAATGGTGTGCAAACTACTGTTCGGATAGGTAATATACGTTGGTATGCACCAATCAATTTAAAAGTTTAAATAGTTTAGGGGCTCTTTTTAACGCTCATCTGCCCCTGAATGCTTTTTTTCAATCAAAACAGCATATAGGAAAAAGATTCAAACTAGAGGTATTTTATATACATATGTAATTATCAAAGCTACAGGTCACATGGGCTACACAAGCACTACTCTCTGCTCCACTACTCTGACCGTTAACGGTCTTTATCCTTGTAGCCATCTATGCTCCGCTCCGGTTTTATATACCGCGAGCTCCTCAATAGGAAGGCGTGCATTTCTTCTCAATTTACTGTTCATCCTCTTCTAACCATGCTTATGCAGGAATCCCATCATGGTATCAGAGCAATACGGAGTGAACTACAAAGAAACCTTCAGCCCTGTTGCCAAAATGCCTACAATCCGTCTCCTCCTCATCATTGCCATTCATCATCACTGGCCCCTGCTACAATTTGACGTAGCCAACGCCTTTCTCCACGGCGACCTCAATGAAGCAGTATATATGAAACAACCCCAAGGATTTGTCGACCGGGACCATCCCAACCATGTCTGCCGTCTACACAAGGCACTCTATGGCCTAAAACAGGCTCCCCGGCAGTGGTTTCGCAAGCTCACAGAATTCCTTCTTCATTTCGGTTTTCAATTCAGTCGGGCAGATCCCTCACTACTTGTCTACAACCGAACCATCACTCAACTCTACTTACTCATCTATGTTGATGACCTTCTCCTCACGGGCAACGACTCCTCAATCATCAAATCTCTTCTACAACAACTCCAAACCAATTTCGATCTAAAGCAGCTCGGTCAACCAAGCCTATTTCTCGGCATTCAAATCGCATATACTGCTACAGGGGCCTTCCTTCATCAATCACATTATGCTCGTGATATACTCATCGCAGCCGGACTCCAAGACAGCAAACCAGCAAGCACACATATCTCCCCCTCCGGTACCAGAACTGCACCTCTTCTCAAACCATATGACAATCCAACACAGTTCAGGCAACTCGCAGGTTCCTTACACTACCTCACAATAACCATACCCGATTTATCCTTTGCTGTCAATACGATCTGTCAAAGTATGCATAATCCGACCATTCATGATTACATGCGGCTCAAACGGCTTCTCCGCTACGTCAATGGCACTCAGCACTTTGGTCTACCCATCACCAGAGGCTCCATGGAACTCACTACATACTGTGACGCCGACTGGACTTCGGACGCCACCGACCGGAAATCCATCACTGGATTCTGTACTTTTATCGGCAACAACATTCTCTCGTGGAGTGTGAAGAAGCAAACTACGGTTGCAAAATCCTCCACCGAAGCCGAATACAGGGCTCTCGCCGCCGCTCTCTCGGATGTTATATGGTTGCGCCGGCTACTTCTGGACTTCCAAATACCTCTTGACGAACCGACCACCATCTTTTGTGACAATGCCTCCGCCCTGTCCCTTGCTCACAACCCCGTGTTTCATGCACGGACCAAACACATTGAAATTGATCACCACTTCATCAGTGATCACATTCAAAAGCAGACCATCACCGCAACTCATCTCAACTCAGAAGATCAAATCGCCGACATTCTGACGAAGCCGCTCTTCACAACTCGCTTCATCACTTTAAGGAACAAACTAACCATCAGTGCCTTAGATTGTTAGTTTGAGGGGGGATATACAGATGTAATTATCAAAGCTACAGGTCACATGGGCTACACAAGCACTACTCTCTGTGCCACTACTCTGATCGTTAACGGTCTTTATCCTTGTAGCCATCTATGCTCCGCTCCGGTTTTATATACCGCGAGCTCCTCAATAGGAATGTGTGCATTTCTTCTCAATTTACTGTTCATCTTCTTCTAACCATGCTTCTGCAGGAATTCCATCATTTTATACTTGATGGAAATTAAGACCAAATCTTGCTGCAACGAAGCACCAAGCAAGGATGGAATTCGAAGCTCGATGACAGATCCATGGCTTTTTGCGATGCAAAGCTTCAATAAAGATGAGAAAGAGAAGCTCTGCAACTGATACAATTGTTTGAACCTTGCTATGATTTTGCTCTTTGTGAAGAAATCCAACTCCTTAAAGTTAAGAGTTCTCCAGCAGTCAGGATCAATGGAGGCCTTATACCATGACTTGCAAACAAAGGGGACAGCAATTGTGAGATCCTCAAATCCCAACTTGCAGAAAACAAAGATCAATCAATCAAATAAATTACTTTGTTATTTGATTGGGTTGACGTTGATTTAATGAGTATTATGTGCATTTGAACCCTCTGTGTGCTCTTTGTTTTGTGCTTAATATATTTTGAGCAGGACCTTCTCTTGCAAAACGAATCGCGCAAGCGCGCCCAGATCGTCGAGACCTTCAAATGAGCCTATTCATGCATGTATCGGGTGTCATTTGAGTTATGTCGAGCTTGTTGAACAAATCTCATGATATTTAAATAATAGTTAAATAGTCATACAAGTATTATTTTAATGATTGTCTAAATCTTAATTAAATCATTATTTAAAATTAATATTTAAATATTACTCAAATTATTATTTAAATACTATTAAAATTATTTTTGTACATATAAATATATAATAAAACATTAATGAACATAAATATTATTTTTGAAGTATGATTCTCTCATTCATATTCAATTTTTTTTTTTTTTTTTTTTTTGGGACAAATTAAGGGCCAGGCCCATTCATTCCAATATAGAAAATAGTTACAATAGTAGAAGTGGAAACAAAAAACTATTATGAGGAGAAACAAAACAATAAGAAGGGGGAGGGGCCAAAAAATGTGTAAAACAATACACATCAAAAATTATAAGTGCAAGCAAAAACTGCAAAGCACCAAAATGTAAGAAAAATTCAAACAGCAGTGATTTTTGCCTCTTTGTAGATTTTTTTTTGCACAAATTGATAATGTGAAGCATTTTTCATGCAAAATATGTTAACTTAAAATATAATATTTTTTAAGTCATCACTAAGAAGTGATGAGGACACAGCGGCAAAAATCACTGTTGTTAACAAAGAACCAACGTACACAATGTAAGGCAAAATTTTTTTGAAGTAAACTAAATGATTTGTAGCTCACTTACGAGCACAATTATTTTTGTCACTCTACGAGGAAGTAACTTATCTCTAATCTTATTTGCCACTGGAGCTACTCCAACCTTTCCACGTATATGCTCGCTTTGTATCATGTCTCTAAGAGTAAAGCCATAGCCACTCATTTATCCTAAGCATCCTCATCTCTGCAACACTTAACTTAATGTTATGTTTCTTTTTAATGGATCTATGCCATAAAAAATTGCAGGTCTAGCCACCATCTTATAGAATTTTCCCTTAAACAAAAAATTTATTTGGCCACTGCTTTTAGAATTTTTTTTTTACCTGAAATCTACTTTCTACAGAACCTTTCAAAAATTTTATTTTCTCCGCAACAATTTTAAAATCTCTTTATAAACAACTAAAACTTCCCGAAAAAGATAACAAATCGAGATATGGTGTACAATAAACCAAAAAAGAAAGAAGGTTCAGATAAAAATGAAGGGAAATAAAGCAACATAAATTAAATCAATTATGGTGAGTTTTGAATTTGAATTTAAACCTACCATTTAAATTTATGATAAGAATTTATCAAATTTATTATCAAAATATATCCCGAAAAAGATAACAAATCGAGATATGGTGTACAATAAACCAAAAAAGAAAGAAGGTTCAGATAAAAATGAAGGGAAATAAAGCAACATAAATTAAATCAATTATGGTGAGTTTTGAATTTGAATTTAAACCTATCATTTAAATTTATGATAAAAACTTATCAAATTTATTATCAAAATATATGCTCTCTTATTGAGGATATTATTCTTGATGGCTCTTTTTTTCGGCCCTTCATAAATATGCTTGTTTGTGTTAGCTTTATAAATAAAAAAAAAATCATAGTTTTCTTATTATTTCTAACGTGGCATTCGAACATTTTCTTCTTCCATCCTCTCATTCTCCTTCTAGTGATCATACGACACAAAAATTCTTAGTTTTAATTGAAGAAATCATGAGGATTTACCTTCTCATGCACGTATTTTAATCTTTCATGATCTTGAGATAGTAAACATTAGTGAAGAAATCGACAGCAGAGTCTTTGATTTCCTTCAAGTCAATTGAGATTGTTGTGTACGGAATTCAGACGCATCCAGATATGTCACATCACCCAATAAACTATGCATTTGATTACATGGCATGACCTATGCAAAATAAGCCATGAATCGATGCACGACTGGACACCGTTTGTAGCCGAATAAAATCTATCACGCTATGCTGGAGTCAGGTGATTGCTTCCCATCACGCAACACTGACACCATCATGGCGTGATAATTTAAAAGATGCCTTTGATGAAGCCAATATATAATACGCAGCTGGAACAAGAGAAAATGAACGGCAATAATATATTTTAAGATATTTGATAATATATTTCAGGATTTATGATAGTTATATATTTAAATTGTATGATTATTGAGATTATTAAATTAAAATTACTCATTAATTATTATTTAAACTATTAATTATATATTTTAAGTTATATTAATTAAACTAATTATATTATTTTTAATTACTTGTATATCATTAATTATTCAATTAAGTTAAATTAGATAATTATTTTATGCACTAATTATACTATTATTTTAAATTATATTAATTTAGCAGTGATAACTTAAGAGGCCCGTAAGGTTTGCCTTTCATCTTCTCTTTTCGTCGTTGTTCGGCTTCGGTGCTTCGTAGGTGTATAGATTGCACGCGTCAATACTACGGCTCCTTCGTGGTTGTTCAACTTCACTCCTTCGATGACTTTCCCTTCCTGTCGGATCAGAAGTTAGGACATTTTTGATCGGATGCAACAACGGGAGCTCGTTGGCTTTGAAGGTAACTTTCTGCCTTTCGCGCCCTTCTCCGGCCAATTCCCGTAAATCTCATTAAATCTGAGAGAGAATAGGATTATGATTTACACCTATTTACCAGGATTTATGTCGTAAATCCATAAATCTCATATTTACGAATTCACTAGATTTACATATGCGCGAAATTCGTTTGGCTGGATTTATGTAAACTTAAAACTACAGCTAAATCCAATACGAAACACCCATTAGAAAATTATTAAAACTTTTTTTATATAGAAGAAAATAGCAGAAAATTTAAAATAAATGGATCAAGAACTTTGAAGATGGAGAGAAAAAGAAGTAAATTTTAGTAAATAAAATTGGAAGTATAACATGAAATTTGTCCTAATTTCTAACATGAAATTCCTACGAAGTCCTCCTGAAATTCCTATTACAAACTCATTTAGAATGCAGGGGAAAAGAATCTCGGCCTTGCACTCGACCTTGCAATACATCAGACAAGGTCAATGCTGCCGACGTCTCTTCCTTGTTTTTTCTCCATCTTCCTCGCCATAATCAATTTTCCTTATTTTACTATTAGTTTCCCCCATCCACAGAGGCGGCGACAACGACGATGGCGGCGAGGGCGACGACGTGATGCAGCCAAGGAACAATGAGGCTGGATTAGATCCGGCTATCATTTCTTCATTTCCGATGCTTCGCCGTCATAAGGCGACGCAGTTGGTGGAGGGGAGACGCGTATCAAGACCAGGACGAAGGTGATTTTAGTGGCTCTCCGTGCCAAAACAAAGATGAATGTAGTGGCTGCAAAGATAAAAATTTGTAAGCTGGGTGCTTCTCAATAAATAAATGCTTAGTTTCGTTTGTTAAAAAATAAATGCCGCATATGAGACACTCTCTGTTTTAAAAAAAGCCACGGATTGATACAATCCGGGTGGAAGCAATGGCGCACTCTGTTACGTGTCTCCCCTCCACCAACTGCATCGATGGCGAAGCATCGGAAAGGAAGAAATGACAGCCGGATCTAATCCAGCCTCATTGTTCCTTGGCTGCATCATGTCGTCGCCGTCGCCGCCATCGTCGTCGTCGCCGCCTCTGTGGATGGACGAAAATAATTGTAAAATAAGGAAAAGGATTATGGCGAGGAAGATGGAGAAAAAAAAGGAGGAGCCGTCGCCACCATTGACCTAGTCTGATGGATTGCAAGGTTGATTGCAAGGCCGAGTGCAAGGTGAAGGAGTTATATATCAAATCTTCCTCCGCACTCCTCTTTCCCTTGCATTCTAAATGCGGGCTGGGGGAATCTTTCCTTGGCATTCCTCTTTCACCTGCATTAATCCTCTTTCACCTTAAAGGAATGCATTCTATATTGGTTTCGGGTAGGGGTGCGGGGATTTTTGAGAAATGAGGAGTGTGGAGAGAAAAAAATAGCCTGGAGCTGGAGCTGGAGCTGGAGCCTGGAGCCTGGAGCCTGGAGCCTGGAGCCTGGACAAAAATAATTGTGTTCGTAAGTGAGCTACAAATCAATTAGTTTACTTCAAAAAAATTTTACCTTGCATAGTATACGGTGTTCTTTGTTAACTTAGGTTGGAATCTTCATTTAATCTTTGTCTTTTTTGACAGGCATTGATTTCATAATTCCTTGCATGCTGTCAATCTTGCGATGCCAACCTAATTATCCTTGTAGGAGGTCTCCATGGCTTGCTCAACGAGCTCTAATGGCTGTCTACCATTGCCATTGCCATCATTCTCCCTATGCCAGTTAGCATTCCATTATACCCACACGTTCCCTTGTTCTTAAACAGCCACTTCCAACTTTTTAGCTAATACATGATACCAGCACTATTCTCATTACTAATTATATTTAACTTTTAATCTCTTTAGTTAACACCTCTTTGACATAATTATTTTTTGTGCTTTGTTTGTTTGACCAAAACAAATCATTAGAAGCCAAATAGAGATGTTTTGTCTTTCTTATAGAACTGATCACAAACTATGTTTGAACCTAAAATTATAAGTTGCTAATACAAGGATGGCAAAGTCATCCTTCAAGAGGTAATCTTCAATAGGAGGCTAAATGCGTAGTTGTAAAATATTGTTTAACTTTTTGAAACAATTTATCATCATAACATATGTAACTGTAAATATATTTAGCACACCTTCAGGAGTCCTTCAGTGAGAAATATCAACAGAAGTTTTAGGAAGAAGTAAAAGATTGGTGACATTTGACATGGTTGCTTCCTGTACAAGTGCAAATCAATATCAGTAAAAGATAGGTTGTTCCACCTCTGCATCACCCTCTTGATTAATCCATCCATACAAACTACACCTTATATTTGATCTCACTTCCTGTAATTTATTTATCATTTGAGGAGCTGGAAACAAAACGAACAGTATTATAACTGCAAGAATAACAGAATTTTCATGTATGTTCATCATTATATCATCAAAACTATCATCCTTAGTCAAACCCAGTAGGACTGGTAGGTAATCTTCAATGGCCTGCAAAAGATCTGCTATTGTAGAACCTCCTTCAACAATACAAATTTCTCATTAACTTCTTCACTTCTTCAAATTGAAACAGTAAATTCATTGTAGATGACAGCATACCATGGTGCATAGCTGCCTTCAGCAATGGTGTTGTCTCTCAATTGGTGCTTCTTATGCAGAATCCAGACACATATACATAAGATATTATTAAATGCGGAGTTTGGACGTAGCTTTTCATCCATACTCCAATCACATGATGACATGTGAATTTATTTCCTCTTGTACACAAGATGACAATATTCGGACTCCACATGCAATAATTTTTCCATTTGCAACCACAGCCACCTCCCCAAGTTTTCCAAGTATTCTTCTTTAACCAACTGCATCTTTCGGGGTAGATATAAAGCATCCCATGTCCCTTAAATTACTTCTAGAAATTCAATTTGACCTACAATAAACAAACAAAAAAAGGTTTATTAGCATATGATACTTCTAAAGAGAAACTATTGGATGAAAATCATAGGCAACCAAGAAATTTGAAGCACTCAAAGCTCCATCATACAGCACAACGCTCAGGATGTTAGCATGAATTCTCTTTCCTTTTTCATCTTGATTATCAGTTTTATAGCCACTTGGATAATTAGGGGATGTCCATTTTCTCATGGAGGCCACAATTCTTCCGTCCGCAGCTTCTTCTGTAAAATTGATTGACCTCCTCGCATTTTTCTTTTCAGGTTTTCATATTGCCAGTGAAGTTCTAATACCATTCTATTTTATCTTTACATTTCTCCTGATTGAAAACTTAGCAAAACTTTTAAGCAATAAAGCATAAGAACTATCTACAGCAGAAAACTAACTTTTTGCTCTCTCTATTTTTTCATGTGTATATGTTTTTCCTGTCTTCATCTTTACATTGCTAGAAGATTGATATATCATAAAAAATTTATATTGATGGGGCATGAATCTCGAGGCAAAATTAAATTGAAAGCTTCTGAAATTAAATCTGGGACTATCCAAACACCGATTTCAGCAAACTAATAATCGAACTGAAATTCTTAAAAGACAAACCCAACGACATCAAAATCAATCATATTCATGCTCGAATGAGCCAAAATCAAGGGTCCAAAACATATTTAGAATATTCAAAGCATAAGTTGGATTACCAAATGAATTTCAAACATCACATGCTTATAATCAAATCGAGCGGCTCGACGAGACAAATCCAACGAGCCCAAGATTGTCAAATTCCGATATCATTAAGACATTTAAATGACATATTAATGGTCTATAATCAAGGGGATCAATATCAAACATCCATTCAAACCACTCTCATCTTGACCTTGATCCTCCTCATATTTACAAGCCAAGTCACTCTTAAAGAATTATAAATAGCCTCCATTTTTCTCATGACAGAGAGAGAAAGAAGAGGAAAAAGAATGGAGGATAAGGGAAGAATTAGCCGCCTAAGTTCTTCCCAACCAACACCAGACTTCCACCTATTTGTCAACCACCACCGACTTCCGCCCGTTTGTTGACCACCGTCATACTTCCATCTGTTCGTCAACCACCATCGGACTTCTGCCCTTTTGTTGACCATCATCAAAGTTCTTTCTGACAACCGTTAGAGTTCTTCTCGACCATTGTCGGACTTTCACCTGTTCGTCGACCACCGCTAGAATTCCGCCCATTCATCGACTGCCGCCGAAGTTCTTCTCGACCATCGTAGGACTTTCACCTATTCGTCAACTACCGTCGGACTTTCACCTATTTGTCGACTACCGTCGGACTTCAACCCATTCGTCGACCACCGTCGAAGTTCTTTCCAACCGCCACCGAACTTCTGCCCTTTCATCAACCATCACCAAAGTTCTTTCCCACTACTGTCGGATCTCTGTTCATTCATCGATCACTGCCAAACTTTTGTTTGTTGATCATTACCAGACTTCTGTTCGACTCTTCAATCTATTATAATTCCACTATCTCCAACTAAAGGAGCAAATCAAGTTTTGTAATTCATCCAAACTTAGTAAAATTTTCTCATCTAGGTCATTCCCCATGGTTTTCCCTTTTTCAGGTTTTCCAGGTAAAAAACTTCTGGTGTTGTACCTCTCTCAACTATCTGTTGGTATGCCGGATATACATACATCACTAAGACGTTTTATTCTCTTACTCTACTGCCGCATATATTCTCACTCGCAATAGTTTAGCGCCATCTGTGAGAAATTGTTCCTCCAATACTTCTTTTTCAATGGTTTATCAAAGTAATACCAAAATTAGATTCTCTCGCTCTAACACGTATCAAACTAGATTCACATATGGCAATCATGGACGTCGTAATAACTCAAGAGAATGGCCTTGTTCCCTGGAAACTTAAATCCATAGATTGGAGGAACAATAGGCACAAATCTTATAAATTTTGGAGGAGGCAAGCTAACAATGGACGTCGTATCATAATGATGAAGCTCTTCTTCCACATCCTCATCAAGATAATATAGGTAGACAATTCCAAAATGCTCATTATCAAGTTAATGCTCCTTCTCCATAATATAATTCAGAGATAAATAATGCTGCAAGTTCAACACATCCTCCACCTAGAGCCCATCACATGCAAACTCTTCAACCCGCTCTAGATACTCCTCGCAATGTCATACGAGATGAATTACGATGACTAGTCCAAGAAGAATTTTCAATAAGGTATAGAAATAATTTTAATCTCCAACAAAGTTTTCAAGAATCTTCTCCGCTAAAAAGATCTTGTTGTTAATAATTCCCAAACAATATCTTGTTGATATTTGGTTCTTTAATAGTTTATTAAAAGACTCTCTTAAAGACTCATGCTGATAATATTCAAGATGCAGCCAAGGAGCACTTAGGTTGGATTAGATTCGGCTATAATTTCTTTATTTCTGATGCTTCGCCAACGCAAGGCGATACCGTTGTTGGAGGGGAGATGCGTAATCGAGTTAGCCGTGTGCCTGGTCAATTATGCCGGCAATGATATTGTTTGGCTGTTAATAGTGTGTGGGCATGCATTCCACTCAGATTATATCAATCTGTGGCTTTTTTTTAACAGAATGTGTCTCATGCTGCTCGAATTTGGAGGCAGCGTAGGACGAGACTAATGCAAGGGCAATGTTGGAGGTTCTTATGGTGGAAGATCAAGACGAAGGTCAGTGTAGTGGATGCGAAGATAAAAATTTATAAGCTGAGTGCTTCTCAATAAAAACTTAGGTTTGGTTTGGTTTGATTTTTGCTTGTATAAAATTTAGTTTTTTAAATTTTTTATCTTCGCAGCCACTACATTCACCTTTGTTCTGGCACGAAGAGCCACTACAATCACCCAATACACTGTGCATTGGGTGACATGACGCGACCTATGCAAAATAAGCTATGAATCGATGCACTCCAAGTGGAATGCGTGACTGCACGTACACCGTCAGCAACCGGGTAACATCTATCTAAAAAAAGTTTTAATCATTTTCTAACATTGATGATAAATTGAAGTTTCCCATTATAGTCCATCACCATATTTGTTGTTCTCTACTAACATTCATCAGCTACTTTGAACTAACCAAAAAAGAGGATGCAGAATAAAGAACAATATATGTGACTAATTTTTTATTGGCTTCTTTTCATCATGTCTTTTTATGG
>NW_021319981.1:424088-431431 GCF_001605985.2 Dendrobium catenatum | reverse complement strand
GTTTCCTTTGGAAAAAATCTGAGGGGAATCCAGGAATACATTACATCAGTTGGGAGAAATTATGTAAGCCTATGAAGAAAGGTGGCTGTGGATTATTTTCCTCAACAACAAGGGCAGCTCCTCTTAGAGCTAGATTATCTTGGAGATTTTTGAATAACAAGGAGTCTTTATTATATAGAACGTTGGCTCCCAAGTATGGAACAAGATTTGGAAATGCTGGAATCAAGAGAATTTCTTCCTCTTAGAAAATCCTATGTAATGGAGGTAAGGTGTTGGATCCTTTTTTAAGATGGGAAGTAGATAATGGGAATTCAATCAATGTATTCAAGGATAAGTGGATACTTGATAGGAGAATCAATGAGTGGCCTACTTTTGTAGTTCCTCAAGATGAAGAAAATAATTTACTGAATAGATTCATTAAAGAAGGAAGCTAGAATAAGGAGAATTTAAAGCAGAATTTTGGTGAAGAACTGATAAATCTCATTCTTAATATTAAAATTAATCCTAATAAGGTTGAAGTGGTTAGAGAACTCATTTTCCAAGACCCAGGGAAGTCTATTCCATGGATGATCAACGAATTTCAGCAACAGGAAGAGGACTGGGAACCTTTTCTCTGGATAAAAAAGGCTAGAATTAATCCACAAGTGCAGACTTTCATTTGGAGGCTGTTCAAAGGTGCATTACCAATGTTCCAATTTCTTGCTCATAGGAGGTTGCTGGAGAATAATGAGTGTCCAAGATGCTCTGTTGGAATTGAAGATTTGGAACATGTTTTTTGCGGTTGCATTAGAATCAAGGAGGTTATCTGTAATCTGAACAAATGGGGCTTTCAACTGCCGGAGTTCAATAGTTTCCAGGATTACTGCAGGTGGATTCGCAACATCCCAAAGAATGATGGTATGATTCTAAATCTATTCTTCAATATGGTGTACTTCTCATGGAAGGCTAGAAATAAATTGATTCATGATAACATTAGTGAAAGTGCTACTTCAATTGCTTTTCAAGAAATTTTCCAATCTTTGTACTCCAATTTTATTTTTAAGCAATTTCTGGACTCAAGGGATGTTAATCAGTCTTGTAGACTGTTGAATGCTTGGCATCCCCCTCCACCCGGTTGGTTAAAGATCAATGTAGATGGTTCTCTTGGTTCTTCTTATAAAGCAGGAGTTGGAGGTATTATCAGAGATTGCAAAGGAAGATTCTTATTGGCTTTTGGGAATTCTTATATCCATTGGGACATATACCAATTGGAATTTATAGCTATCAAAACTTTGAAGAATATAATGAAAGATTGGATGTTCAAGTTCAAGGGAGCTATTATTGAGAGCGACAACTACAATGTCATAAAGGTGATTCAGAATGCTAAGGATCACGGCTTCAAGTATTCAGATGAGTTAAATTTTTTCAAAGAATTTCATTATGTTATTTTTAAATATATTGATAGAGAAGGAAATAAGCTAGTTGACTTGTGTGCAAGCTATGGTCTTCTTAGTAGTTTTATTTGGGAAGATATTTCCTTGGACATGATTCCTCCTTCATTTGTTCAAATAATGAAGGAGGAATCTTCTTTGTAGTTTTTTTTTTATTTTTCTTTGCCTTTAATGCATTCATGATGATTTAAAAAAAAAACAAGATTAATTTAAGTAAGTTTTTTTAATCTTAAATTTTGAACTTATCATATTGTACGATTTGATCGTACAGTAAAAATATTTGAATACTTACTTAAATTAACCCCCATGATTAATCAATTAAATCAAGGATTAATTCTTGATTGGTGGTCATACTGTACGATATTGTTCAAACTATATGATGAATCGAGGCTATTTTGTATTGTCCCGAACATCGTTCTAGACATTCCCTTGATTTTTGAAGTAATCATACTAGATGATGTAAACATCGTACCGGATGACCTCAAGCTTTTAACTGATTATATTGTATGAAGTGGATCATACTATACAATAAATAGAGATGAGTTTTGGTCATCCCAAAGTCCATTCGAAATAAACAGAAGGATTATAATATACTATTCTGGACAATATTTGTATCGTACTGTATAATATTGTTCAAAAAAATTACAGGTTCGTACTCATTCATACCAAGATGAAGGCTATTTTGAACTGATTATAATGTATGATTTGGATCATACTATATGAACATAAATGACTGAATTAAAAATTTAGGGTTTCTTGGAGCTTGATTTAATATGATACTTTTGTCTTTTGAAAAAAAAAAAAAACAAGAGTGAGGAACGTGACAAGATGGGAACCCTTGAGAGGGAGCTACTTGATGAGATTTTAAGTTTGTTAGAGGAAGGAGAAGGTGAGTTTTTAAGGGAGGAGTGTGAGGGAGATCACATGGTTTCTCAAGCCTATTGCATGCTTGCTCCTCCTTTGGCCCGAGATAATCTTGTTGGAGCTTTCTAAGGGGGCGGTCCTTCAAGGTCCATGTCCTCAAAGGTACTCTACCTTCTTTATTAGAGAGAAAAAGGAGAAGGTTTTCTATCATCACTAGGTGGGTTACATAGCATTTGGTACTCCACTACACTAGGGAAGGTGAAAGTGAGGTTTTGTAAAGGCTTCTCCACCTTGCTGTGGGGGCAAAAGGAGAGTTACTTTTGGGTAGTGAAATTCCCAAAGCGGAGGACTCCAGGTAGTGGACGTAGGTCAAGTGACTGAATCACTATAAATCTTCTTGTGCGATTTTTTCGTTTACTATACTTAACTTATGTTTTGCATCTTACATTTACTATAACTGCTCGTGAAAATTCTATTCTAGATCTTTGTTGCATAATTTAAATTTTCACTACCTATTGTTGAAATCATATTTTAATTATTTGCTTTAGCATCAAATTAAGTTTTTGTTTTAAAAAATTAAAAAAAAAAATTAAAATTCATGTTTAGGATTGTTTCTATATTAAAAAATTTTTGTAATTCACCCTCCCCCCCCTCTTGGCGCATCTCATACTTTCATTTACTATATAGGTTATTTTTGCTCTTTCTAGACCACTTGTTAGAGCACACCTACACATTTAATCAAATAAAAAATTTGGGAAACTTAGTGGGTTTAGGTCCTTCCATATGCTCAAGTGGATGAATGCCATATAGGCTATATTGTGGTGCTTATGATTTTGGCCTCCCCAAAAAAATTTGACCTACAATGTATTGGAGTGAAAGTATGAACTATATGACCTATCATGCCTCAAGAATAACACCTAACCCTTGGGAGTGAGTTTACTATGTTAAAGGGGGAGGGGGGGGGGGGGGGGGGGGGGGGGTCTCTTCCTCCTAGGAATATATGATGTATGCTATATTTTAGGTCATGGATGTGTATGAGTGGCCCATGGGAGTTTTGTTGAGGTGTACTCATTTTTTAAGCATTTATTCATTGGCACTTTTCTCAACTCCATGTTCAAGTAATAACTCAAGTTGTTTATTATCTAGTTTTAATGCAAGTGCCTCTAGCTGCTTATATGTTTTCTCTAACTCAATATGCTCATCTTTCAAGGAGTTATATGACTTTCTTAGTTAAATATATTTCTTATTAAAATCATTAGTATTAAATGATTCAATCATAATATGCATGTCCTTTATCTAGTGAAATAATGTTTGCGGGACCTTGGTATTCTAGAGAGATCCACATGCCTTCCTAACTAAGCAAATCATGCACACATTTAGATCAGAAAAAAAAATTCTTGTCTTTTAAATGACATCGCCTTCAAATGTCTGATATATAGGATGTCACTATATGAGTAATGGAATTTATTTCAAAAATAATAAATATATTATCGAGTAGGAGAATAATGTCACACTACTTCTTCATTTTGATTGCTGTTGACACTCAACTGGAATCATTGACCATGCTAAGCATAAAGTTTTTTAACCGTCCTCTATCCGATCAGCTCATTGTTGATGAGTGTTCAAATAAGGACAGGTCTCGACAGCATATTTTTAATGGTTCTGTTTAGACTATTCCCTTTGTCGTTCATTGACGTTTATCTTCACCCTTTGCTTCATTGGTGGTACTCTTAAGGTTGGGCATTTCGCACCGTCAAATCTCATAAAGCGCTCTCTTTAACATTAACCGAGAGAATTTGCTTAGATGGAAACGTATTGCGCCTTTACCCCTTTTCTACTTTTCTCCTATTGAGTGATGCTAATGCTTGCTGCCTTTACAGTGAATTGCTTGCTCAATGAAGCCTTTATTATTAAGTATCTCCCGATGCCCATTAGTCTTCTGAGCCTTCTCTATCCATGTGCAATCGCCCTTAGTTCCATTATCTTTCTCCGTTCCTCGTCTTCCCTACATCAAGAGTCCTTGATCATGGCCCGTGCCCGAGCTGCGAGAGACTCTTTTGATTCATATATATAGTCAAGACTTTAGACATTCGAACACACTATTAAGAAATCACACACTAGTACCGCGTTCGCATATTGACATTTTCATCAGACATTGCGAAACTTTTTATAGCGATGGAAATCGCAATGACGCTACAATCTAGTAATACCCAGCCTATCAATAAACTTATCTGTCTCAGAATAGGAGCTTTCATGTAGAATTACTCATAGTCATGCAACAATATATTCAGAAAAAAACTATTTAAAATGATCTATTCCTTTATAAATGAGATTTAGCCTATCCCAAATATCCTTCCCAGTTATGCAAGATGAGACACGCATATAGTCTTCAAACTTTAAAGTACAGAAAAAAATTCAATATTTTGCATTGAGCTATGTATATACTCTTTCTTCAAAAACTACATTATTTAAAAGGAATTTTTCCTTGATTTCCATTAACCAAAATGAGAGTAAGGAGAGCCACCTCTGTAAATGCTGAAAACCTCCACAGCCTTGCACGCGCTAATCTAGATTGAATGAAAATGCTGGCATGTGTACTTTTCAAAAGAATCCACTGAAGGAGATAACATCAACAAACACGATAGGCTGGAAGGCGCTGTACTCAATTAAAATACGCCTTCTATAATTCCATTATGATTACCATGTAATTTTCCATTGGGAGAGTTACTTCATGGGATTCGTGAAAACCACAAAACAAGAGAACCTAAACTATAGTCAACCCGCCAAAATAAATAAAGTGTCAGGATGGCGTGTGTCTAAATCCCAGCTAAACTGCTCTCAATTTGGAAATAAACTAAGATATAGAGGTGAATGTCGGGTGGTTTATCATTCTTGATGATCCTAAAAACTGAATTTAGACATAACTCATAAGGTTGAGTGGGGATATGAAATTAATAATACATATTTTCAAATTTTTTTTTTGGAATTTTTGTAGTAAAAAAAAAGTGACACACAGTTTTATTTTCTCTTTGAATTACACAATCAACAAGGGAATTCTCACGTAATACACATCAGCCTCGCGCTAAACGAGAATCCCCTGCAATAATCACTGTACAAGCGAACTAGCACACCCCGTGTAAGTGGAAAGATTAACTAAACCAAAAGAGAAATTAAAATAGCCATGAAGTAATGAAAGTCAGAAATATAGATCAATACCACAACACCTCCTATTAAAATGTAGAGATACGTATTGAGGTCAAACCCATTAACTACCATCCTTCTCTCACTGAAGTCGCCTGCATATATCTAGATATTTACGACAAAATAATCTTTTAAGTATTTCTCTCCTCTATGCGATACCACCAAGCAAGCATAGAAGCCCTCTAGAACACATCTCACTTCACGATTCTAGACCTCCATGCAATAGAGTTACCAATTTTTCATCTCCCCCTAAATTAATGTCGATTTGAGAAGCTTATGAACTTATAAGAATGCTATTTCACCTCTTCTAGAAAAGGTAGAATAACATAGAATCACTTTTTACGCCTTCATGAAGGCATGAAGAATAGAGAATCTATATTTTACATGCTCTTCAATGTAGGTAAAGTAAACTAGAATCACTTCATCCACATTTGGTGGATAAAAAGCCAGAGATACCTTGAGATCGATCTTTCACACCATATTCATTCGTTATGGATATCCATGGCAACGTTATGAACCTGGAGAGAGTTCTTTTCTCCTATTGCATCCCGCTAATTGAGTCTTCACAATGAACTCGTGATGCAATATGAAGAATCAGGTAGACGAAGTTCTGACAAGAGAAATTTCGAGTGGAGCATCAACTTTACCACCTCACTGCACACTCTTTCTTATGACACACAACAAAGAGCACTTCTTTACTCCTACTACTGTCGCAACATATATCAAAAACCTTGGAAACATTTATCACACTGCTTGGATTGGGACTTTAATTAACACACCCCTTTCCTCCTACCAAAGGCTCTTGTGGACCCACTCTCTCCTAATATCGCTATATTGTATAGTATCTGTAGCATAAACATATCTCCTAATGTTATAGCCCAAAATATAAAAGTCTACGAAGAAGGACCCATTAAAATTATAAAGGTAATATAAATCAAAATATATTTTTATTAAGTGTCATTTTCTGATTCAATGTATGAGAGAATATTGATTGAGTCAAGATTCAAACCTGACCAGTAGTGAAACATAGGGCTCACTCTAAATTGAACACCAAAATTCTATTTCCATAATATTTTCCCAAGTGATTGATCATCCAAGAGGTCAAGAGATATTGATGAGTCTCATAATCATATAATGGCCTATTGTGTTGTCACATAATTGGATTGGGTGTCGCATTGAATGTAATCAGGTACCTATCTATTGGGGTCGTCAAACATTGTATTAATAATATGTTAGAAGCACTCTCATCATTACAAATACAATATAATAATCTTAATAAATCACCTGATGTTTGATTTATGTTCTTAAACTAGTCACAATTAAAGTTAAAGATAATGCATTGTCTAATATTGTTATGCAATTACTATGTACCGAATATAAAAAATATAATATGATATAGCTTAATTTATTATATAATCTATAAATTGGTTGCCATTAAGATTATAATTAGCATGGATTTTTTAGAAAATATTGGTCAGATTTATAACAATGTAATATCGTTTAATCCCTGTATATTGTTGTCTCTAATACAATAGAGAGTTATGATACACAAAAATTAACATTACCCTTAAAATTAAATTATTTTTTTTAATATCTTGTTTACTTTTAAATTATATAATATAGATCTATGATCATACTACACAATCATTCTACTAGAACATTACAAACATTAAGTTAAGGTGTGTGATATGTTGGCTGGCTAAGGATGGGGGCGCACCACTGTTTCACTAGACTTTTGAACCCCAAGAAATTTTAAAAGTATAAATAAATAAAAGATGGTGATGATACTCTTGAAAAGAATCGAAAAGATATCGCAAATCTCATGAACAACCCCACAGTCATTGGGAG
>NW_021319981.1:417959-423988 GCF_001605985.2 Dendrobium catenatum | reverse complement strand
AATCTATTTCACCCTCCTAGAAAGGTAGAAAACTTAGAATCCTTTTTACGCCTTCATGAGGCAGAAAACCTAGAATCATTTTTACTCTCCTCATGATGTAAAGAACCTAGAATCCTTTTCACCCTCTTGGTGGGCCAGAGAACCTTAAATCACTTTCACCAATAGTGTTATGGAATAGTCATGCCCTTTGACACCAAAGGGGTCTTTTTCCCATTTCTTCCCTCAAGATGAACCTCTATGCATAGAGGAACTCAGGTGCAAGTTTGCAAGAGCAACCATGTGAAACTTCCTCTCACACTCTCTTGAACCCACAAGGATCTTCTCCCTCTCGCACAACATTCACCCTTTCTCTCCCAAGCTCTTGACCCTCTCTTCAATGCTTTCTTATATAAGAAAACAACCCAATGTATGCCAAAAAATATTTTTAAATTCTAATAAGAGACCTTAAATATAAGGCATCTAAAAATCCAAAATTTTTAATTATGTCATTTCTGATCATGTAGTATAATATGATTAGTTCAATTCAACCTATTAGTTGTGTACAACGAACAAGGGGCTATACAATTAACTCAACTATTTCAACTAATTTTCCCATATGATATCAAGGGTCATTAAGTATGATGAGTTCAATCAAATGGCATTTTTGTCCAATATGATTGGTGGCCATTAAATATCATCCTCATTGGGTCGTACCATATTATGAAAGCCATCATACAATACAATATGAAGTATCAATTAATCCTGATTCGATTATTTAACTATAGAATTATATTAAGTAATATTTAATGCAATTATATAGTACAATAATAATAATATAATATGATTAGTTTATTTTTTTAATCTTAAAATGTTGCCTAATTTGTAATTGGTGGTAGGATGTTGAGCTTAGCTGATCGACCTGTATAATTTGTGTCATACAATATAACTAGTACAAATTAAGATTACCTTAATTAAATATTTTTTTAATATCTTGTTTACTTAAATTGTATAATAAGATCTAGATCATACTACACAATCTTCATAGAAATTAAAACACTTAGCTATAGTGTGTGTATGAATGGTGGCTAAGATGGCATACATGTTTTATAGGACTTTTGACTCAAGAAATTTAAAAGATAAATAAATAAAAGTGCAAACTCTTGCAAAACCATCAGACTTAATCTACCCAGTCTTGAGTCGATCATTTTGCATGGTGTACGACGTACCTAAAATGTTAATGTTTACAAAAATATATGCAATAATAATTCATAGGACAAATTAAATACAATTTAATAATATTTGTTATCATCAAAACATAAGCTGAAGCTCCCAAGTAACGACAATGTCATCCTAGAACTAGTATACATGTTCCCATAAAGTCCAAAACATGTACACCGAAAGAAACTTAGAACAATTTATACCCACCAATGCAATCTACCACCCATATGAATGCAATGCTTAAAAAATTGTAATAAAAAAAAGATTGAATATAAAAATTAATTTATATCATTAATTTAATAATTTACAATAGACTTAAACTCTGTAGAAAATAAAGGTGGCTAGGTTCCACTACAACAAACTTGGGTTTCTAATCCTACCATATATATAGATTTAAATATACTTGATTATGGTCTTCAAGCTCCAAGTCTTCTATAAAATTCCAAAAGATAGTATCATCCAAAAGAAAATATATCAACTTTTGGAGACCCGTTTATATATGTATAAGGAGGAATATTTAAATTTTGTACAACTCAAGACACTATATAATTCAATCTATTTACATTTCACTTTCACAATGACTTGTACATATATACATCATTCCTTTGTACATTCTACATTGACTCTTACAAGAATTTAAAGAAATTTAAGAGTATATAAAAGCATATAAGATGCCAAGTAAAATTGTAATAACCTAACGCTTCTAATGCACTCCTTAAAAAGCCTAAGTGCACCAAAATGAATTTAAAATATATGACATCAAGATTATTGAAATAATTAAACATACATAAGGTACTCTCCAAGAAAATCACCTAAAAAGTAAATCAAACAACCAGCCTAGCTTAGGCTACAGTTAGTTTTCCTAACAAACCATCTAAGTATGTATAGAAAGGTTATCTGGATTGGATAGTTCCTTGGCTTTATTGGTTTATAGTTTAATATAAACGAATTTCTTTATTTAAGAACTTTAAAGGATGTTTTGAATTTAAGTTTTTATGATTTAGAGGGATTAAATTTCTTTTAATGATAGTTTTTACAGTTGAAGTTATCTATCTTTAGGTTTTAAAGTACATAGTGTTCAACAACTTCTAAGTACTAAAAGCTCTTGATTAGAAAGTCTTCATATTTGTAATACTATCAATCCTATAAGATTGGGGTAGAAGGATAACATAGAGTACTTCTTTTTAATTAAATATTTTGATTCTTAATGCTTTCGCAATTCAGTACACATTTCCCCACCTAAATGGAATCAAACACAAGGATATGAAAAATTGTAAAGTCTATATATTTATATTTTTATTCTTAATGCTTTCTATATTCAATACACATTTCCCCTCTTAAAAGGAATCAAACACAAGGATATGAAAAGTTGTAATGTCTATATTTTATTAGTAAATTTATTTAAATTTAAATTATTATTTATTGATTTATTTAAGTTTTTATTTTAATGTTTACATTATTTCGAATTCATTCGTGGCATTATCACAAAGAGTCGGAGGACCCACGACCTTCTAAGGACATGTAGCCCTGTAGCTTAGGGTAATACAACCTAAAAACTTTAATGATGGGAGTATTGATTGTCTATTTAATATTTTTCACTAACTTAGTTTCATTGGATTAATGATTTATTGAAGTTATGATGATTTATTAATTTTTTATATTTAATGAATATTTTAATGCATTAAATATATGGTCCATTTCTTGAGTTTTTGATTTATATTAGTTTATAAAATTTTTATGTTTTTATAGATGCTATAAAGATCCATTTAATGCCTTTAAGTTTATTGAATTTGGAGTTTTCTAGAATTAGTTTTGAATTTTATAAGTTTGTTGTATTTTATTAATTGAGTTTGACCTAAATATTGGCTTTTTGATTTACTATGAATTTTAGAGATTTTATTTTTTTTATAAATACTAGGCCTAGACATGAGTCCAATGCCTTTGAGTTTACTGAATTTGGAGTTCTCTAAAATTGTTATAAATAATTAAAGTATAATGTGTTTTTGTATTTATTTAATTGTTAATTAGAGGCATATTCTTATTTTTGTAGCAGATCAACTCCAAATTTCTTGAAATCTTTTCTAAATCTTAGAGTTAACATTTAAGGATGATTTCAAGTTTATAAAATTATTTTAGCATTTTTTAAATATTTTTAAATATTTTATTTAATTAATTTGTGAATTTCTTTATTTTCTAAAATTAATTTTATTTTGGATGAATTTGATGGGCTTTTATTTTTCCTCCATTTTGATATTAATTTTAAGCATTTTAATATATTAATTGTATTTTTTAGATTTAAAATAATTTTATTATGAATTTTTAAAGATCATATATAGTTGATGTACAAGAATCTTGGGTTTAGTAAATGATAGACTAAATGATTTCCAAATGTAGTGAATTTTAAAAATTAGTTACATGAACATATATGCTTAAAATCCATTAAATTTAGGCTCATTAAAGCCTCCATTGGTTGTTAAAATTAATCACCAAAGCTAAATTCATCTATAGCTTCGATGATTTATTTAAGAAGCTACATTTACCAGAATTGGGTGAAATCAATATAAAACTAAAAACACACCACAAAGAAATGAAAATCTAATTCAAAGTGCATGGATATTTATGAATTTTTAAAGTTATGAGTCCAAAATGGATCCATAAACTTTAAATTTCAAATCAATGAAAATTTGCACAAACCAGATAAAATAAAAATTAGGGTAGGCCATGGATGCTCCCAAATATCCATGATATAACTTTATGGTCAATTTAATAATTAGATCTTAAGAAATTCAATAAAAAATGGAAACCATTCTTCTCAATTTTACTCTAAATATGCTGGTAAAATTTTTTTGATAAATTTTTAGAAAATAATAGAGGTAAAAAGATTTCTAATAACCCCAAGAATGCTTAATTTGGATGAAAATAAATTTTATATGAGTTTTCAAAGTTATAAGCTTTTAAATAAATATTAAATTTATTTTAATTATATTTAGTTGGCACGCTAATGATTGAAAATCATTGGCCAAGATAGTTTTCATCGTACCATGCCTAATCATTGAAAGTTCGTTAGGGATGTTAAGCCCTTAAGAACTAGCCCGAGGCTAACCAAGAGGGGGGTGAATTGTTATTTTAAAAATTCTTTAAGCAAAGCACAACAAAACTTAAAATCAAATCACCACGTAAATCAAAGTGCAGAAAAATAAATAAATGAGGAAGCAGTAGAAATATAACACAGAGATTTATAGTGGATCGGTCAACTCGACCAACGTCCACTTCCTGGAGGCGCCCTCTGAGTATTGCACTGCAAAAGTGACTCTCCTTTTGCTCCCAAAGCAAGGCAGAAAAGCCTTTGCAAAACCAACTCCTTTTTGATTGATTTTTGAAGAAGACCTTCTCTCAACCCTCCAAGGACAAGAGACTCTAGTGGAAGAAGAAGAAGTGGAGCAATGCTTGGAGCAACCCTTATGAAATTCCCTCACAAGCTCCCTCTCACAAAATCCTCTCTCTCTCTCTCCCTCTCTTTCTCCCTCCTCTAGGCTCTCTCAGGTCAAGATAGTAGCAAAATATCTTAATGCATGAGAAAATTTGGGTCCTTTAAATAGAATTTCAAGAACCGACATTATCGTCTAGGATGATAGGAATATCGTCCAGGCTGATCAGTACAAAATAAGCTCAATCGACTGGAACGATTTGGGATGATCATAAGAAAATTGGTTACATCATCCAGGTCGATCTCAATATTGTCTTAGCTGATTAGTTCAAATTCGAGTACAATCATCCTAAACATCGCCCGGAATAGATGCTAGCCGATGTCAATCGTCTAGGACATCATCCTTATCGATTTTGCGATTGGCCTAGCCGATGTGATCGTATTAATCAACCTTAATTGCTTTCCATAATTGCCAGATTAATTTAGGCATAATTGTGCTTCATCGTCTAGGCTGATATGGAGATCGTCCTGGCTGATAATTTAAAATAAAGAATACCTAAATTGATCATGGCGGTTGATTCTTTCTGTTTTGATCCTATCGTCCAGGCCGATACAAGGATCATCCAAGCTAATTTCCTTAATGATGGTTGCTTAACCAGGATGCCCTAATTAGGGTTTCTATTTTTGACCCGATCGTCTAGGCCGATATAAGTATCGTCTAGGACGATGTGAATAAAAAATAGAAAACTATAATTCAGACAGCAAAATCACTCAAGTGTGTGTGTAGGGTTACTTAGCATTAGACACTTTAAAGGGTACAATTGACTCAAGAAAGGGAAAAAGTAAATTACATACTAACTCAGACCTAGTCTACCCAATCTTGAGCTAGTTCCGATTGCCGTCTGATCTTGTGGTCCTGAAATTTCAGAAGGCAAGGTAGTTATAGAAAAAAAGATTATTTTCTATCATCAAAATCATAATCTATAAAAATAGATTTGCAACAATCTCCCCCTTTTGATGATGACAAACTCGTAGTTTTAAAGCAGTTCAAAAAATGGTTTTTTTAAAGGATATGAGAAAGGAACCAAAAAACCTGAATCAACCAGTAAAAACTTCTCCCCCTTTGGTCATCACAAAAAGGAGGAGGAAAATAAAAAAGAATGAATTAAAAACAAAGATTTTTTTTATCATGACATGAATATGATATGGTTTCCATGTGATTAAATTTAAAAACTTGTAAGTGAATGAGTTAACATTGTCAAAAATCCAAAAATGGTAAAATATCCGATCATGTTAACCCTAAGCTCAGACTTTTTTTAGGGCATAAACATCTTTTGAAATCAAAAGGCCTATAAAAAAATCAATTGGATAAGAAAAAGAGATCCGATCAAGACTTGGTTTCAGA
>NW_021319981.1:407577-412993 GCF_001605985.2 Dendrobium catenatum | reverse complement strand
TCGAGTCGGGCTTGCCCGGAGCAACCGTGTGGATCCCCCACCACACTCCCTTTAGTCCCCACTCACAGGATCTTCTCCCGCCCAAACTTCACCCGTTCCTCACTCCCTTTCAAGCTCTCTCTTCAAGTCTCCCCCCACAAGAACGAATCTACAATGGCTGCCAAAGACACTTACAAAAGTTGTCATGCCATAGCTTAAATAAAAGCTCTCAAAACAAGCTCATTAATGCAAGTTATCGACATTATCGTCTAGGATGATAAGCATATCGTCCTGACCGATTAGTTCAAATTCAGCTCAACGGCCTGGGACGATTTGGGATGATCATAAGAAAATTGTTTATATCGTCCTGGCCGATCTCACGATCATCCCGGCCGATTAGTTTAAAGCCGATTTTAATCATCCTGATCATCACCCTAATTTGGTGCTGGCCAAACTCAATCGTCCAGGCCATCATCCTGGCCGATCATAAGATCATCCCGGATGATGTGATCGTATTAATCAGCCATTAATAATTTCCAAATAATACCAGATCAATTTAGGTATGATTGATTTAGATTGTCCTGGATGATATAAATACCATCCTGGCCGATTTCCTAAAATAAAGAATACCTAAACTGATTATGGCGGCTGATTCTTTATGAATTGAGAATATCGTCCTGGCCGATACAAGTATCGTCCAGGCCGATGTTTTTATGATGGCTGCCTTAATGAGGATGCCCTAATTCAGGTTTCTGATTTTGGACATATCGTTCCGGCCAATATTACCAAAAATAGAAATCTTTTAGGGAATAGCAGGAAATCTTCCAAGTTACAAATCAATAGGTCACACAACAAATACAACAGACTCAAGAAAAGAAAAAGATTACAAACTGACTCAGACCTAGTCTACCCAATCTTGAGCTGGTTCCAAATTGCAGTCCGATCGTGTGAACCTGAAATGTTAGTAGAAAGTAGTCATAGAGAAAAAGAATGTTTGCTATCATCAAAATCATAAGTCATAGATCCGCAACATCAGCACTTACAGTAGTACCAGCACCTACATACCAACCCCATTACTACTAGACATAGACTAAGAGATTTAATTGATTTGATACAAGACTTAATACTCACATTTAATAGCAACAACATCAACACAAGGCTTATATGGCTTGGTTTGGTGACCAATTTGCATCCATTCACTGATACTTTCAGTCACCTCCACGACCACCACCTGATTAGAGGCCTTTTCATGAGTATTATGTACTTTCTTTATAGTTTATTTTTATTTCTCTTCTTCATAATTGAGCTTTAGTGTTTTTATTTTTATTAGTGTTAGTTTATAGTTCTCCTTTTTGGTGATGTCAAAAGGGGGATTAGGATGTTGTTGTTGTATCATTTATTTTCATTTATGTAATTTTTTTAGTCTTTAGGAGAAAAATTAAATTAACTTTTAATCTAACCAATAATATTTGTCATCTTAAAAAAGGAGGAGATTGTTGTAATCTGCGAGCCCGTGCAGTGTTTTGATGATAATAAATTTTATTGGATTATATTTAATTTCTCTAATGATTTATTATTTTATATATTTTTATTCATGCTAATATTTCAGATATGTCATACACCTTGTAAAAGGATTGACTCAAGGCTAGGTAGAATAGTTTTGATGTTTTTGTAAGAGCTATACTTTAATTTTTTTATTTTTTTGAGTCAAAAGTCCCATAAAAGGTTTATGCTAGCTTGTTAACTATGCACACACACACACATTGGGCAAGAAAATTAAGTGTTTTAATTTCTATAAAATCATCCAATATAATATGGATCACATTATACAATCAGAGTGAATTAGAGATTAATCAAAATATTTAATAAAGATAATCTAAATTTGTATTAATAATATTATACAATACAAATCATATTGGATGATCTCTTGACTCATAGATTACAATGCCAATCACAAATTAGGTAACATTTTAAGACTAAAAATTTTAACTAATCATATTGTATGGTTACCATTCTATGGTATAATTGCATCAAATATTTCCTAATATAATCTTGTAATTAGGTAATTAAATCAGGATTAATTGATACTTTATATCGTACTATACGATGGTCTGTATCGTATAATATAACCCAATTTTCTCCCATGATGATATTTAATCACCACTAATCGTACTGGATAACAATCTTATTAGATTAAACTAATCATACTTTATGACCCTTAATATCATACAATATGATCAGTTTGATCAAGCATTTGAACTAATCATATAGCCCCTTATTCATCATATAGTACTAATATGATGAATTGAACTAATTGTATTATATGATAACATATCATACAGTACGATCAAAAATATAAAAATTAAATTTTAGGGTTTTTGGTAGCCTTATATTTAGGGTCTCTTATTAGACTTTGGAATGTTTTTTAGCAGTCATGAGGTTATTTTATTCTCTGTAAAAGCACTGAAGAGAGGGTCTCGAACTTAAGAGAGAAAGGGTGAAGGTTGTGAGAGAGGTAGAAGAACCTTCTGGGTTCGAGGGAGTATGAAAGGGATTTTCACAAGGTTGTTTCTATGAACTTACACCTAAGTTCCTCCATGAATCAAGGTATGTATTGAGGAAAGCTTTGGGAAGAAGACCACTTTGGTTCAAAGGGCAAGGCTACTTCATCTCACCATTAGTGCAAGTGATTTAAGATTCTCTGTATAACTAGGATGATGAAAAGGATTCTAATTTCTCTACCTCACTAGTAGGGGGAAAAAGGATTCTAAGTTCCCTATCTTACTGGGAGGCTGAAAAGGATTTTAAGTTCTCTTCCTCGTAAGGAGGATGAAAAATATTGCAGGTTCTCTACCTCACTGTGAGGGTAAAAAGATTTTGCTACTCTACTTCACTAGGTTGATTCAAGAAATTTTATTAAGGGCTTTTTTGCCTTATTGTGGGGGATAAAAGAGAAACACTAAAAGGTTTAATACAATACCCAAAGTGGAGTACTCTAGGGAGTGGGCATAGGTTAAAGTTTGATCAAACCACAATAAATCTAGTTTGCTCATTCTACTTTTCTTCTACATTCTATTTTCTAGCAGTTTTATTTTCCCTGCATGTCATATTCTTTCAAGCATTGTTCAGATTGTTGATCTTTATTTTGAATTGAATTTTGTTGGAAAGAGAAAAGAAATTTTCTCATCACATTTATTTTTATATAAAAATCTAAAAGAGCAAATATATTAGTTTTATTAATTTTTTTGTTGAAGTTTGTGTAATAAGTTTTGAGATCTCAAAAGAAAAATTTGAGAGAATTTTTAAAATACCAATTCATCTACCCTCTTGGTTTACCTTGGGTAGCTCAAGTGGTTTAATAACCCATCATTGAACTTTCAGATATAGTAATCGGTATTGTGCATACAACTTTTACCCAATCAAGAATACATGCATGCTTTTTTTTCTATAACAAATGTTAAGTCAAACTTTTATGTCCATCATGGGTAAGGAGCGAGGTTCTCATTACAATCAAAGGATGCTACACTTTTACTTTGGTACATGACCATTATGCTTTCAAAATTTCTAAGAAAAATCAAGAGATAGAAAATTTAGTTAGGTAAATTAAATAAAATAAAATTTAGAGTTCTTAGTGAGTCTTTTCGCTAGTGTAATTTAAACTTAAACTTAAAATTAAACTTTCTAAGTCATAAATTTTTGTTTGATTCATCCGTTGATTTCTTAAGATAGAACTTAGCCTATCAAGAATTACATCTAAGGTGATTGATTGTGTATTAGAATTCTTAGCTGGAAAATCACTCCAATTATAAGTCAAGATTATAAACACTTTTTAATCTTTGCACAATCCAATTCAATTCTTTTAAAATTCAAAAATTTTTAATCTAAATTTACAAGACAACAAGTGAATTTATAATCGCAAGCTAATTTATTAAATATTGTTAGCCCAAATATTTTTTTAAATGCATATATCTTTGAAAATCTTTAGTCTTTACTTTAATTAAGAGTATTCTCTTAGGAAATGTAATTAACTATAGGGGCTTGCCTCTATAGGAAGTCCATAACCCATAATAAAAAAAATCCTATGTTAGTTTCTTTTTATGGTAGGGAAAAGATTATTGGAATGCATACCTAAGCTTTAAACATCGAATTAATTTCATAATTAAAATGATAGGTGAATATTTCTTTTATCCTTTAAGACCAATTTAATATTTCCTATATAGTGTTTAATCATGATTAAAATGTTTCTCTTCTCAAATTGATAGTAAAATATAAATCTATCTTGAGAGGTGGTATAATATCAATCTATATAGATTTGACTAAATAAACTCAAAATATTAAATTAAAGCAAATCTTGTGTGACATTGTATTTGGACATTAAATTAAATTTATCCATAGATTTTTCTGGCAACTCTACTATAAATAGACTTCTCTCTCCATCATTAATAAAGCATAATTTTTTTTAAATACATAAATATTTAATTAAATATTTAGATTATTAACTTTAATATAAATTCAAGCATTAGATTCAAAATTATAAAGTTATTTCTCTCTTTTGTTTAAAGTTCTTTCAATGATATATCTATCTAAATCTAAACTCAAATCATGTTCATACCTTCATCCATTATCCACACTTAATTGTCTTTGAACAAGGGACCTTATTCATTGTTCCCCTAAAATTTAAATTTAAATTCAAATAAAGATTTAAAGTCATTTAGATTGAATATCTCTCAATCCATATAAACTAAATTTAAATTTCAAATCTAAGCACCTCTATAATCTATATTTGCATAGGCTGGCCTCATTTAAAATTTAGAGAATTCTGATTCACCTCAATGTAGTAGTGTTATAGGGATACCGTAAACTTTACTCAATATATCTCCAAACTTATGTCTTGCTTAAAAGTCATTGAATTTCCAAGATTGATATACAATTTTGGCTAAAAACTAAAATAATGACTAAAAAGTTGATCTTTTCTTTCTTTGACAACTCAAACACGATTGTCATCCATGGTTCATTTGTTGATGTTAATGTAATCATATTTGGATCAATGGACACTGTTCAGTTTAACTTTTGTGTGCTATAGTTTATTATGGTCAAAGCTGAATCTTTTCAACTCCTAATTTAGCCTGCCTTACTTTCCCAAGGTTGTTTGATAGCGCAAAAAAAAAAGACACCAATCATATATGAACTTCCCTATATGAGAAACATTATATAGGGTCATCCTTCACTGCAACGGATATGACTAAATCTCAAAAGAGGAACAAGAACCACCATCTGTGGTAAAGGTTAGAGAAATTGAAAATGATCAAAGAGATTAATTTGATTAATGCTACAATGGAAGCAGCTAAAATGAAGTTTATTAAAATAGTAGTTGAGGAATCTGAAGTTGTGTATAAGTCACTTGTGGTAAGTCCCAATCATTTCTATTTTCTATGTC
>NW_021319981.1:386792-407477 GCF_001605985.2 Dendrobium catenatum | reverse complement strand
TTTTGTTTTCTTTTTTCTTTTTATTATGAATTTGGAGCTTTTGTTTATTCTTGAAAATTCCTTTTAATTGGTATGCCTTAATTTTCCACTAATCATTCCTTTAACTTATGATAGCAAGGATTAGAGTAAAGAGAGGAAAAAAAAGAAGAATCAAAGAGAGGAAAGTAAGAGTAGGAAAAAATTGATTCCTCATTTGAAATCAGAAGTCACCTTGCCTCTCATCTCTCATCTCTCATTTCAAATGTTAAGGTGATAGTTTAGTCTACCGTCCGACCTCTGTTCCCGCCTCGCCTACGCGAGCTCACTGGGCTGGGTCGTGATATCTCATCTCTCATGTCAGGCAAATTTTATTTTATTTACGCTTAGATGATATTTTTTCTTCATTTAATATGATTTTCTTTAATGATTTAACTTTGATTATTTCAGATCTGATTGAACTTTATCAATCATTGATATGGGCCCCATTAGTTGTATGGTAGTGTTCCGTCTGTGTGGTGGTTTTAGATTGTGATGACTTTGTCATTCTTCTTCTGAAGTTATTATCTTGTTCAAGTTGGCAAATCATCTATGCTTTCTAATTGAACCCTAAAATTTTTACCTTACTTTTTTGTAGGTTTATCATAACAAACAGTGGATCTGGGCATGCTGTGTCTGGAATAAAGTAAATCTACAGTTCTTATTGCAAATACAATTATTCATGTGACTCGAATGCATTCTGAAATTAAGACTAAGCTACTTGTTATTCACTATATTGAGGATTTAGGTTATGTTGAATCATCTGCAGCATTCGAAAATCTTTTTGAAGCATATTCCCATTTCTGAATATAATTTCAGCAGTCTGGTATCAATTGTCTTCAACATTTTTAATTGATATTTCATATTTCAAGTAACGATATTATTTGAAATTAAAGGCATTCTATTGTCACACCTCGGGTCTAAAAGTTGGTACATCCCGACAATACGGGACGTGATGGTTGATGAAGGAATAGAAAGACCTATTTTATACTTATAAGAAGTAAAGTGTATAAACATGTAATACAAAATAATGTATCAGATTAGGTAACGGAAGAGAAACAGATATTTCATTTCATTATTATGAATTCAAAAATAGTACGTCAAATAAATAAGGTTACTACATGCAAAAGGAATGCAAATGACATAAATGCCAGGAAAGAAACTATCTAATCCTCAAAAGCAAATACATAACAATCTGCCACAAATTGTAAAATACTAAATATACTATACTACCTCTGTTTAAAATTGCGCAAGGCGCGCCTCTGCGCAATTCGTCCAAAAACCGCCTCGAAGCTTACGCAATTCCATCCCTGGCAGAGGCGTACGCCTCACATGGACTGAGGCGCGCCTCAGAGGCGCAATTGCGCAATTCTTAGTGAGGCGTACGCCTCATGGGAATGAACCCACCCACTTAAAATGAATGTTTTTTTCTCCTTAAACCCGCACAACAGCAGCTCCTCCCGAATTTTTCCTACCCGCACGGCTCCAGTTCGCGAAACAGAGAGCTCCCGCACGGTCCTTACCCGCCAGCTTCCCTTCCCGCTGCTTCTCCCGCCAGTGCCGCCTCTCTCCGGCGAAGTTGAAACTTCCGGCCACCCTCTAGGAGTACTCCACATTGGATTTTAGTTTTTTTTTTTAGTTTAGGGTTAGATTTTTCAAGTGTAAGAAAATCTAGGGTTTATGTTTTTTTTTTATTGTAAGAAGAACCATTAATTTCTCATTTACGCAATTCTGTGTCCGTGAGGCTTACGCCTCAGACCGCCTTGAGGCTTACGCCTCGCCTCACCGACGAAAACCGCCTCGAGGCTTAATTACGCAATTTTAAAATTTAAACCTTGTCTACTACTAATTGGTTTGCTTCTATAATGAAGGTCCACTAAGCACTTCGATAAGAACTGCTATGAATAAAAGTAACCAAGGGTGATTTTGATAAATTAAACTCAATAATCCTTGTCTATTAAAGCATAAACAACAAAAGAATAAGGCATGCAATATGACCAAATCAACAAGTGAGAGTATAAGACAACAATGAATGTATTCATGCAATAATATCACATGTTATGATTCCTACAATGGCTATCGTATATTGTTATTACAATTATGCATGCCGACCTATAACTAATGCAATGTCAATCTGATTTATGCATATATAGTTATGCTAGATTTCATCATACCACTATATGACCCATATGTCATTCATTGCTTAACTCATGTCTAATTATATCTATACATTTATATTTAAATAACTATAGTCGATTTTTTCAAATACCCTGCACCATGAAGGTAAACACTAACCCAAGGAAGTCCAATAATTTCTTATTACCACTATATGCCCATTTGTCATTCATTGCTTAACTCATGTCTAATTATATCCACACATTTATATTTAAATAACTATAGTCATTTTTGTCAAATATCCTGCATCAAGAAGGTAAACACCATCCCAAGGAAATCCAATAATTTCTTATTTTGTCGTCACTCTGAGAGCCCGTAGCCCGGCTAGAAAATATCCAATAGTGTTCTACTGACCTACACTCCATTGAACATATGCATATAGTTTTCCAAATTTTTATATGCACTTTTCAACAGGTGTTACAATTTCAATATGACGAATGTTATTTCATAATAAGAGATGATTTACAAATATAACATTTATTGCATTCAATATATGTGCATAACAATATAAATAAAAAAAATCGATATACAAAAGTTTGTGCAACAATAAATCAAGAATAATTTATCTATGAAACTTGCTAGTTCGTTATGAGCATAAAAAGATATTGACAAGTGTTTGCAAATAATCAATAAATTTTGCAATACTAATAGGACTGGCAATCTAATCAATGATCCAAAATTCTTAATACAAATAGCGCGCATTACACCACTAACAAATAATGTTACATTTATTCAATAATAAATAATAGTTACTTACTTTTACATGATCAACATAAAGCTCCAAATCTATATGATGATTAACCGACAATGTCATGAGGACAACGGCTAAAAAATTCTACAAACAAGAATCATAATTTAATAGGAAAAATAATATGGAAAGACTCCAATATTTGAAACATAAAGTTTACACAACCTGAGCTTAAATACATATATTGAATATCATTAGTCAAGCCTAAATAATTGAGGTGAAAAACAATTACGACGAATGCATCTAAATAACCAAGATTTTATAATTTATGAATTAGATTGCAACCTAGAATGAGAGCCTACAATTACGAATAAGAAAAATATGTAATCATGAAAGTATAATCAATTAAGATCTAATGCCACCAATCCAACCTAAAAAATAATAATAATAATATTAACTTACTCTTGTGGAATGATCTTGGCCGACTGGAAAGAATGAAGGGGGAAGACTCACTCTCGGTTCAAGAGTAAGAAGAAAAAGAGGGATTCAATGGTGGTTGTTGCGGAAATAATAGGAAGGAGGGTTTTGAGGCTATTGTGATAGAGGAGGAAGAAGGGTAAGAATGATGCCTAGGTTCTCTTCTCCTTAAATGACAAGAGAGGCAAAGCCAAGGGCCGGAAAATCATGCTAAGATTACGGTTGATGAATCAAAAGGGAGGATTGTAGGCGGCCTGCTTGCTCGTACGACTTGTGCAATGGGGAGTTTGCGTGAGGAACTCGAATTGGTTTATAGCACCTATTGAAGTACTATAAAGTGGAACTTTTCATTTGACGTGTTCATGTTATTCTCATTATCATGATATTTTTAAATATCTTGTCATTTTGTGTACAAAATGCTATTCATTATTTTTTGGGATTTTGGCCATCTTGAATCGTCTGCAGCTTTCAAAATCTTTTTGACGCATATGCCCATGTCCCAACATATTTTAGGAGTTCTGATCTTCACAATGGGCTTCAACTTCTGTAGAGATGAATTTTCATACTTCAAATAACATTTCCTTTTAAGCTGATGGCATTCTATTGAAGCATCATCTAGTGGATTTTTAATTGGCCGTATTCATGCTATTACTGCCATTATAACATTTTAGTGTATCCATTTTCTCTTTCACGTGCAAACTGCAATGTAATTTAGTTGATTGTGTAGAGACTTTGCGAGCCATTTCATTACTTTCTCATATTATAATTGGAAAGGAATATTTTCTTTACTATGCTATATGGATTTTTGTTTGTAGATATTTTTTATTTTAATTATTTTTTCCAGGTTCAAAGAGTATCATCTTCAAGATTACAGCGCTTGGTTCTTAAAGCAGGTGAGGGCTTTGCACTGTTTCTAGTTTTACATTCCTTTTTAGGAAAAAAAAGTAAATTTTGATTAGAATATTCCAACTTAAATTTGATCAGAATGAATTTTTGAACTCTTCGATCTGCTTTGAGATAAATGCAATACATGGTTAATCAATCCAACTTTATATTGCACTTATCTCAAAGCAAATTCAATAGTTATAAAATCCATTCTAACAAAATTTGATTCACGATATCCTATAGAAATATTTTTCTTGTTATACTCTAATGCACGAATTCAACATCTGCTTATGCATCAATATGCCCATTGAAGCTCAACAATACCAAAAATTGGGACCGCTTGAAGAGCTGCCTTGTGAAGTCTGATGACTGTAATAACTTGCCTAACAAGTACAAGGTCTATTCTTTATTTTATTTCCTACATATATTCTGGTTTATCAAGATTTTTTTCTTAAACATGTCCTGCTCTAATCCAGACACTTAAGGCATACAAATCAGCAGAGCTGTCCCCGGTTGAGGCAGGTTGTTGTCGCCCACCCTCAGAGTATGTGCCTTTGCTTTTCTATTCAAGGGAAAGAAGTCAATCCTTCTTAACTTCTTGTTAGATTAGATAGAGCTGTTAAAATCCAATTTGAATCTGATCCAGTATTGGCACAAAATTGGAACGATGCATAATATTTTGACTTGTAATTGAATTGTGGATTGCTATATTTAGTTTGATCTAGCTTAGATGGTTTGATGTCTTTGAGACAACTTGAAATCCAAACAGTTATCAGTTATCACAAAGAACAGAGAAAAATATCTTTATTTCATCACCAAAATATCGTGATAGAAAACTATTGATTAACAGATTATGCAACTTATACAACTGCGTTTCCATCATAATTACGTGATCAATCTGAAAAAAAGGAAATATAAAGTAAGCAATATTTAAACTGAGATGATAGTGCCACCTTAAATGACAATGTGATATGCTTCTTGATCTACATTGAAAAGGCTTGGGCACCTTTCGAGTAGATGTAGACTCCTTAGAGAAGAAGGGAATGGGATAGAGACTAGAAAGAGGAAACTAGAATTTTATTCATTCCATAATTCTTTCATTACAATATGAGAGTTATTTACATTACTTGGGTAGACCAACTATTCAATATAGAACCGGTATATTTAAAACAAATCTAAAAATAAAATAAAAGAAGTAAAGTAGTGTTTTATGACATATGTGAACCTATTTGTCATTTATGCTTTGTGAAATGTGTTTGTACCTTCTTCTTCTTTGTCCCGTCATATTTGTAGCCCATACTTTGTATCTGATTTTTAGATCCAATCTCATATGCTGATGTCTAACACAATGCAATCACACTTCTACCTCACATGTTGTGAAACTCCTAGCTGAATATGCCAACGCCTTTGTCTACTAACAGTCTTAAATTTGAACACTTTAAAATAAGAATCAAAATACATTCGATAGCACTTTAAATGCTATTATTTCTCACAAAGAAAAAAAAAATCCTCAGAGTATGAAGCTGTGATGATACATTACAACTACATTTATGTGGTTTGTCTGATGTACAAAAAACAAAGCGCCAATGATTACTATGTTTCTAGAAACAAAGAATAGATTTGAAGAGTAATCACGTGCTATCTCCTTTGAAAGTGGTGCAAACGGTCTCAAAGAAACAAAGTATGACCCTTCATCTAAATGCCATGGAAAAGTAGGTGTAAAAGAAAAGACAACTATGAAAAGAAAAACTGCAAGGAAAAAAGAGCTTCAAAATAGTAGAAAAAAAATGTTGAGTGAGATGGACTCACCTATAACCACGATCACACATAAATATGTTTAGGGAAGAGTACAGTAGGTTTTCTTACATTGTCATTTACGTTCTGGAAGCATAATATAGGATCAAATAGCAAAATAAGATACATGAAGTAGAAGATGTCTATCTTGAGTTGTATTTCTTGATTATGACAACAAGGCATTTTTGTGGCACTGTGAAATTTACCTCAAGCACTACTATACTTATTTGTAGCACCATCATACTTGCACTGTCACTATAATGCTTGCACTGATTCGAACCATTTCACCTTGGCTATAAATCAAAGAGCCAAGAAAAACAGTTCTCTTCCTTGGATTTTTCCTCACAAGCGAGAGGGCGAACCTCTCCCTCCCTTTAGTTTCGGCCACTTCCCAGCTGTCTTCTCATCCAGGCCACCCCGGCCACCAGCTCCATTAGACGCCAACTTACCCACCAACTAGAGCCAGCCAGACTCATGCCTACTCACACCCGTCCCGGCTCTTCTGGAGCCCGCAGCGGCCCTCCTAGGCAGTCCCCTGCCCCCCTCGCCGTCGGTTCCAAATCCTCCGTCTCATGTTCGGCTCAGCAAGGGAACCAAGAGAAGGCTGGACGACAAGCTGCTAGTCTTCCTCCTCTATGCAAACCAAGATCTGAATAAGACTGCCTTAAAAGATGACAATCTGGTATAGTGGAAGAGATTCAGACAACAAGGTAGAATATTCAGTCGCCTCCATGTTTTCTAAATGAAGGTGTTACATTCGGTTGCACCGTACTAGCTCCGGTGAGGTAAATTCTAAAACTTAGAGCCCCCTAGATCCTCTAAACCTTGTATGTGACTAGAGTTCCTTTAATTTAGGTCCTTGTAGAAACCCTGCACTTAATTTTTCAAATCCCCAAGCCCGCTAGTGAATATAACTTTATTCGTTAGTGACAAATCTAAGAATGCGTAGTATTGATTTATTATCCACACTTAAAATTTTCCTTTCGATTTTTATATAATCATAATGGGCTAATAAAATAGGTATGCTAACAAAAATAAGATAAGATAATTAACCATGAACAAATTCATTTTATCACACTCGATAACAACAACAACATCAAGCCTTTATCCCACTACGTGGGGTCGTCGACATGAATCCTTTTTCTCCATTGTGTCCTATTAAAGGTCAAATTCTCGTTTAAATCTAATAAAGAAAGGCCATTCCTAATATTTTCTAACCAGGTCTTTTTAGGTCTGTTGTCTACCTTTCTTAACATAGTCAAATCTAATACCTCTACTCTCCTAATCGGGTCATTGGAAGGCCGCCATTTTATGTGACCAAACCATCTAAGGCGACTCTCTCTAATCTTATCTTCTACTGGAGCTACTCCAACCTTTTCACGTATATGCTCATTCCGTATCCTATCTCTAAGGGTAAAGCCACTCATCCACCTGAAAATTCTCATCTCTGCCACACTTAGCTTAATATTATGCTTCTCTTTTAATGGCCAACATTCAACACCATAACGCATTGCAGGCCTCACTACCATCTTATTGAATTTTCCCTTTAAGTTTGAGGGGTACTTTTCTATCACACAACAAGCCCGATGCATTCCTCCACTTCAACCATTCTACTTGAATTCTGCTGATAATATCCCCATCTATTTCACCATCACTCTGAACAATAAATCTAAGATATCTAAAACGTGTACTCTTATTAATGACTTGATCTCCCAAAGTCACAATCCGCTCACTAGGTCTATTACTACTAAAATTACACTCCATATATTCCGTTTTAGACTACTCAAGCGAAAACCTTTAGTCTATAATGTTTACCTCCATAATTCAAGTTTACCTTCAACTCCCTCTCTAGTCTTAGCAACAAGAAGAATATCATCAGTAAAAAGCATACACCAAGATACATCCTCTTGCAAATGTCTAGTGAGAACATCTATGACTAAAGCAAAAAGATATGGGCTTAAGGCTGATCCTTGATGTAACCCAACCGAAATAGGGAAATACTTGATCAAACCACCTTGTATTTGAACACAAGTAATCGCTCTTGCATACATATCTTTAATGATTTGAATATAAACATTATTAACTCCTTTCTTTTCAAGAACTCTCTATAGCACTTCTCTTGGAACTTTATCATATGCTTTTTCTAAATCAATAAATATCATATGTAGATCCTCCTTATTTTCTCTATATTTCTCCATCAAACCTCTTAATAAATGTATGGCTTCCATAGTCGACCTACCCGGCATGAATTCAAATTGATTTTGAGAAACATTAGTATCACGCCCAACATATGCTCCATAACTCGCTCCTATAGTTTTAAAGTATGACACATTAACTTAATTCCTCTATAATTCACACAATCTTGTGCATCACCTTTATTCTTAAAAATATGAATTAACACACTCATTCTCCACTCATCTGGCATCTTTTTAGTCTTCAAAATAGTATTAAAAAGATTGTAGACTTTAAACAATAAAATTAAATTAAATACATTAAGCAAAAGACCATTAACGTACCTGATATAAAACTTCGAGTACATCTCCACTCGTCGGTATGTGGCCTTTCGATAGGCTATGGTCACAAAGTTCCATTTGAATATAAAGTTTGTCATTTTCAAACCAAGAAGTATGATATCCAACAATATTAGCATGATAACCTGGATAGATTGACATATGCATATTTCAATATCAATAAATAATTGGGGGATATACATACATATCACTAAATTCTTATATAGATAACTAACATCTAAATTTTTATATTTATATAACAACCTAATGTTTAAAGGATATCAAAACATATACATAAAATACCTACTTTATTTTAAATAGATATTTTTTGTTATTGAAAGATTAGAATATTATATAAATAAATATAAAGATTTAAGTGTTAGGTATAATAAATATATAAGAATTCAATAGAATGTTATGTAAATCCTTCAAAATTTTAATGCAAAAAGTATGGCTGCTAAAGAAAACACACCTAAGGCTGCTAGAGCTTGAACTTCCCTCAATGCATACTTCCTGCCAGATCAAAAGATCACATTATAATTTAAGATGTCACTAACTAATGATGTTAAGCTAGAGTTAACAACCTTTCCATGTCATTATGGAATTGCTTTATACTATGCTTCACAGCATAAAGACAACCGTCTATTCGCTTTAACGCTTTGAAAACATGGCTAAAATTTCCACTGCCAATTTGCTGAGGAACATATTTTGATCAATAAAAAGCATGTTAATATAAAAAAGATAAGTTCATGAAGCGAAACTTTGAAAGATCTACAAAAATTAAATAACTTTACCTCTACTTCATGGAAATCTGTGCGGTAACGTGAAATGCCATCTCCACCAATTGATGGGGAGAAACCTGCATATAAACAATTTAACTATGGAATATTAACCATCGAAAACACCCTCAAGTGAAGGTTCGAACATCATAGAAAACCTGGATTTTCATAAATTTGTATGAATGATCACATCGTGATTCAAATAGATTGTAACCTTTAAACCATGTCAAGCATCATCATTAATGAATCATAAATCATCTTGTTAGTTCAGAAGTGGATTGTTCGTGAACCAAGGGAATGCAAATGATGAAAGGAGGATGATCTATTTGAATCAAGTTGATTAATTAACTAATTAAGGCTAAGATGACAGATATACACCACTCTAAATGAAATTGATATTTGAATAATAACTAAAACTAAGATGAGAAAGATACACTAATCTATTTTGAAATTGATATTTGAATGCAGAAATGCTATCAAGAATACAAAAACTAACCCAAAGAAAAGTTAAGAATAGCACAGTTGTTCAATACTAAGTGAAAAAAAGAACTCATATCTAAACCTACTTGAGAAGCATAAACACTTATAATATTAACAATCTTTAAAGCTATAATTCTATTTCCAATCCTATTAATTTTTATAACATTATCCTTCAAACTCTTATCTATAATAACACCTACACCATTTCTAGTACGACTCCTACCCGAATACCAAAGTTTAAATCATAAACTATCAATTTCCTTAGCCTTCTCTCCATCACATTTAGTTTCCTGAATGTACAAAATATTTATCTTCCTATGAATCATAATATCTAATAATTCCATTAATTTTCCAGTAAGGAAACCTATATTCCAAGTTTCTATTCTAATTTTAGTTTCTCGGACTAGCTTCTTTGCCCACATCCGTCCTTGATGCGGGAACCCTTGCTTATTTAACACTGCACCCGGGCGCCGGTGCAGCGGCCCTTACACACTTGTCACTGTATTCAGGCCATACAGCGCGTCGCTTCCAGGGGACGCCCTAGCATTAACACCATTTCTTAAAGGATTCATGTCATTATTATTCGATAAATTTTACGCTGGCTATCGACTACCTAACGCAATCCTCCACTTTTCTCATCCAGGACTTGGGACCTGGCAATGGTAGTGTTATATAAATTATTAAACAGGAAAAATAAAATGTTAATAATATTCTAAATAAAATTAAATTATTAAACTATTAAATAACATTAATTAAATCTAGTTTTAATCATCTCAAATAAAATAAGACTTTATAATTAACATAATTAATCTTGATTTAATTAAATGAATTCATTAGTTAAATACTAAACAAATAACTATAGGTCCTTTCATGCTTTATGTTCGACTCTTTTGAGGGCATATTAACATTGGATTTATGAGTCTTTACTAAATTGTAGATAACAAAAGACCTTTATGCATTGTATTCAACTCATGCTGGAAAATACATATGCATTGGATTTAGACGGTATTTAATAAAATTTAAATAAGATAAAGACTTTCATATATTGTGTTCACCTCCTTTAGGAAGGCACAATTGCATTGGATTATAAAGTTTTGAATAAATCTCTAATAAATTTAAATAGATTTAAAATTTGATAAAAAATTAAATATATTTAACCAAGTTAATTACTATGTATCCCGGGCTTACGAGGCTATTAAGTTAGCCCTCATGAGGGTGAATAAATCACATAATTTTTGTTTAACAAAGGTGATTACTCTTCAATTTAAAAAAATATTCATTGAAATCAATAATAAATAAAAAAATATTTTAAATCCTTCATAGATTATGCTTGATTCATTTTAGAGAGCATATATGTATTGGATTCATAAATTTTGTGTCCTAAGACATTTAATAAATCATTAATTAATTTCAAAAACATTAATAACATTTTCACATAGCAAAATTTAAATTCAAATCAATACCTTACTCGGCCTACAACCAACAAATAATTCAAATTTGAATAACTTGAACAATAAATCTCCTAGGACATCAACGACACACGACATTTTACACATTAGAATTTGTTTGCTAGGATCACTGACTCTAGCCTTAGGCTAGGCCGTTAGTGTATTTTTGTGTGATGCGAGTACCTTTGTCCGAAGGATATCCTTGGTGTATTTATTTACTTTCAGTACTCTGAATGTCATGACATGCATTTTTTTTTGTACATGCATATTTATTTGTTATCCTTTTTGTTGCAAAAAGAAGAGTAAAATAGAATGTCTCTAAGATGTTTGTAAAAGAAAACTCAAAGTACAATGTATATAGGCATGGAATTATATGCAAAGAGTCAAATGTAAATACAATGTGTCAAGAGTTGTAAAGGTTTAAAGGTATTTACTTATATACACACATATGATTCCAAAAGATAATTCCCTCTCTTTTAGAGGGTATTTCCTTTTGGAATTCTATAAAAAATTCCAGAGCTAGAAGATGATAAGCCAATACATTTAAATTTATATATTACATAGGAGTAGAAAATCAGGTTTGTTGTGGTGGAGCTTGACCACCTTATTTTGTTGCAGATCCTGAGTGGTATGTATGTTCCAAAGAACTGAATACAAAGTTTTATTTATGCATTTGTTTCATGCATCATCATACATGACGCTAGGTAAATTTATTTGTATATTTTATGCATCCCTGATTTAAATCTTTGAACTAAAATCTTTGATTTCTTAGGATAGAACCTTCTTATCTTGCATATATAGGCCGATTGATTTTGTTTAGAATGTTAGCTCCCAGCTCACTTTAGGCAATCATAAGCCCAGATTGTACACCCCTCAGTGTGTCTTATTTAAATCATAAGCGAGTCTTAAATCTATAGTTCATTCTTAGATGTTAAATCAATATCTGATCTTTTAAACTCAAACTTTTAATCATATATTTATATGTATAAAAAAGAATCTAATCATCACTACAGATAAAGATAAGAGCTTATTCTCTTCGAAATAGAACCTAAGAACCTCCTCAATGCACAAAACTAAGAATATAATAATACAACATCTTTAATCGAGAGTTTTCTTTGATCAAGGCTTAAGATGTAATTAACTACGGGGGCTTGTGTTAGTGGAAAATCGATAACCACATCAAATAAATCCCATTCAGTTATACATATTATTATCCATCTAGATGTGTAGGCGAAAGTCGTTATTCTCCATGAATAATCGTATATCTCTATCTGCTCTCCCATTGGCCTGCTTGCGTAGAGTGTAAAGACCTACGACTGTTTTGTTCTACAAGATAGTGCATTGTACCCTTTGCATTCTGACATCCGGCAGTAGCATCCTTTTGGAGACCCACAGTCATTGGTGATCAACAGTAACATGCAGATGAGTGCATTGGACGAGCACCTACATCAGCGATGATTGAGAAGCTGCAAGCATGTTGGGTATAGAGGCAACATGATGTACGGAGAAGATTCGCTGATACAGCATCAAAGGAAGATCCTAACTGTGATGTGGAGAATACATAATTGAATGATTCTATAGATTCAAAGAATAATCAGTTGAAATGATCTTTCATCTTATCAGCTCTACAGAGATATTGGAGACTTCCAACAACTACAAATGTATGCAAGGAGCTTTAAGAATCCCATTGGCTCGATGCCAGCTGAAGGGCCCAATTACAACTTCAACCGCGCGAAGTCAAATGGTTTTATAAATGATTCTGTAGAGTCAAAGAATGAGCACGTGAAAAGAAAGGATAGAGAAAACGTCTCATTCCATCATCTCGTCAAAAATATCGAGGTTTTCGAAAAATATGTCGTGCCATTCGAGTGAAAGCCCGAAGATAAAGCCTCGCAATCTGATGTCTATATGTGCATCACAAATGCATAAAACGGTCTCCTTGAGCATACCATTATGAAGCCATAAGAAGAAACTTCCATGCGCCATGTGCATATCAAATACTAGAATGTCTCTGAGACATTGTAATAATCTGGCACTTTGTCCTGTTCATGCTTCGAGGACAATATCTTATGGCGAACTAAAGACAAGGAGAACCAACAAGACATCAACCGAGCCTTTGGTCTCATCAGCTTATGATACATCATCTATCACAAATTGAACTCATGTCATTTAAACGTGTTTATCTAATCCAAATAAGGGTCGATTGATTCGTAGATCCAATCTCCCAAAGAATAAGAAAAGGGAGCCTACATCAGAACAATAAGGTGTCTTGCGGTAGTCGGATAACAACGCTACGATTTAATTGTAAGCAAAATCAGAGAATTATTAGTAAAAACACGGGCCGCTAAAGTGCAATGTCGCACCATCGAATCCGTAACACTCATATGAGTAGATAGAAGGCATCAACAAAGCACGAAATAAAGCCCCGCTCAATCTGCAGTAATAGTCGCCCATGCAGTCGGACACGCCTTTGTATTGCATGTAAATATCTTAAATGCCTCTCATACATACATTGCAATATGTATGATAAGTTATATAAGCATATCATACAACATTACATTTACATGTTAATGTGTTGCATTTGTGTGTCTCAACTCACAGAGCATAGGCATGTCATCTAACATCGCTCTTGCATGTTAAAAGAACCTCCTATATGAGCAGAGGGTTTCACTTTAGTAAGTCATTTGACATTATAATTACATTCCAAAAATTGTATCATGTACACATGTGAATGCGTCGCATGAAATGCACCCAATGGAAAATATCCGTGTGAGCCCTAATGAGCGTGTTGTAAGCATGATGTTTGAAGAGGTTACGCGGATCAAGAAGGAATTAAGATTCAAATCTGATTCTCTGTCTGCAAGAAGAAAGAGTCGACAAAGTTCAATCAACGAAACAAAATGTTCATAAATATCTCGATAATGGTTGTGCTGACATAAAATCTCAACTCGAGGGTATCACAAATATTCAAAGGGCTTCCAAATGCCCATGAAATTCAAGATTCCAAATAATCATTCAAATTCAAGATATTTAAAATCAAAATAAATTGTCAAAAACTTAAAGCAAACACGCATCCACTCTCTGCAACAGTTTGCCGAATGCCGAGGTGGATAAATCTGAAAACTACTTCAGCTCACAAATAGCTAATGTGCTAATGTCTAGTTGAGAATATCTCTAGGATTCATTCTCAATCTATCTCTTGCCAGTAAAGAAGTGACACATGTCCTCTAACTGGTGGTTTCGCCGTCAAATGGCACCACACCTACGTTTTCGTCGTTAATACGGCCACAGGTAAATGATTATGATCAGGACCCTCTGTACTGGGTGGTTCACTGCCAAATGACACCATTATATTATCATCATAGTCAGAGGCCGTATGTTCCCCAATAGCACTAAATCCTTAAGATATTAATCAATATGATATGATCGACAGGGCACAAAGCCCTCTATCAGCTAAGGTGGATTCAAATTTATCCCCTTACACAAACATATTTCCCAGGTTTACAAGTTACTCTTGTACGATGCAACCCATGGCTGCTGACAAGGATCCTTTTGTCAGGTTCAGTAGAGTACCTCCTCTAACTAAGTAGACCAGGGACCATGACAGCCTGGGATGACGGAACCATGGGATCTTGATCGGGCTCATCATCACTTCCCCCACCACCTGCTTTACGTGAAAGATGGTGAAAATTTTAAGTTTTATGTATCAAATTTTCAAATACCAAACTAATGTTGCTATTATATACCAGATATCGCGTATTTATAGGTACGATGTATTCATCAATGACTAGCTTTAATTGAAAGTTTTCTCGTTATCGAGAGGGGTAATTAACTATAGGGGCTTGCGCCTATATGAAACCAAAACTCAGATCATAAAGTCCTCGCAAAATGAGGGTGAAATCTCTGGGTAGTGTCTTATCCTCAAATCCAATCTGCCTTTTGAAAATTTACCCAGAACTTACTCTGTTAAAACTCCACCCGAAAGCAATATACGATCGCGTGGAGGCCGGGGCGCGAATTTTCGGAGCCCACATCCTGACATTGTTGGACCTATCTTTATGCGTGTTAATTTTATTAAATATATAATTTCTACTGCTAAAGATCTTTGGTTTTGATTTTTTTTTTATATTTGGAGTCTACTTTACCTTTGTTAATATGATACACTTGAATATAAGAAAGTTAAATAAAAACCTTTTGTTGACCTGTATGCTGTGGCAAAAAAAAAAAAGAGAAAGCATCGTACCTGAGCAGCGCACGTCGCCCCGGATCACGCTTGCACGTCATTCGCACATCGAGACCATTCTGACGTCGCTTCTCCCCACGACCGGCTTGTGTCGTTAAAAGGGGAAGAGATGAGGCCTTCGGCCTCCCTCGCTCTCTTGCTTTTTTCGACTCCCCCCACCCCCACGAGTGCTTCTTTGATCCTTCGTGGCTGGACGACTTCGCCCATTCGACGACGTTCCATTCCCAACGAATCGGAAGCTACGACACTTTGATCAGGACCAAAAACTGGAGCTCGCACGTTGTGAAGATCATTTCTCCCTTCCGAGCGCTTCTTTGATTCCTTCGCGGTTGTCGGACTCCGTCCCTTCGACGACTTTCCCTTCCTGAGGGATCGAAGTTACGTCATTTTGATCAGAAGCAACGACGCGAGCTCACTAGCCGTGAGGGTAACTTCCTCCCTCATGCGTGCTTCTCCGACTCTTCGTGGCTGTTCGGCCTTGCTCCTAGTACTACTTTCCCTTCTTGTTTGATCAGAAGGAACAACAGTTCACTGCTGATAAACTCTAATTAATTATAAGTGATTAATTAAAAATAATTTGTTAATTAATTATAATTAATTAATATTAATTATAATTAATTCAAAAAAAGGGAAGAGAAAGGAAGCATGCCTCTCTCTTGCCTCGATTCATGTGCCTATCCCTCCTCTTGCCTCGATCAGCTATCCAGCACTGCCAGTCCATTTGCAATGGTTTTTCTAACTTGAAAATACCTCTCTCGTGGCTTGCGATGAGCCAACAAACCTCCCCACGCGCTCACATATCACGAGAGGAGAAAAATCGGTGCGACACTTGCGATGAGGTGGGTAATCCCCGGAGCGCTCATGTACCGTGAAGGTGGATAAAAATAAACTCATATGTGGGGAAACGACTGTGCTCTTTTCAACAGGTACCGAAGACCCTTAAGCGCTCATGTAGTGTCTTAGGGATTGAAGAAAATGCAGCCGCAGTGTCTACGAACATCTACCTGAAGCGCTCATGTCGCATGGAGGGGAAGGTTGCCTTTTGGTTGTTCCCCTAAACAGGGGAGACGTCGGGAGGCTGCCGAAATTTCGACTGAAGATATGGGAGACTTGGGCAATCATAAAGGACTTTTATTGAACTTGATCGAACATATTTGACTTAAATTTGAACTCTCAATTTGAATATTAAATGGATTGAACAATCACAAATATTTGAACAAAACTTGAACAAGCAAAAGTGAACTTGATTGTGGACCAAAGTTTACAAGGACTTGAACTTGAACCAAAATGACAATGGACTTGAACTCAAGCTTAAACTTGGACTCAAGCTAGACTTGTGAACTTGAGCTTGACTCAAGGAAATTGGCATTGAACAAATGATGACGAACAACATTATATGAGATTCAAATTTGACTTAAATCTGAACTTGAACTTGTAAGCTTGAATTTGAACATAATTTGAATTTGAACAAAAAATGATGAGGAACAAGAGTTTGATTTGAATAATGGCATCCAAACTCTTATGGAATGATAAGGAGTTATCACTTTAATGTGGATGCAAATCCTAATTAAGAATGGTTTGATTCATGTAAATCTCATGAAAGCAAGCATCGACAAGCAATAGTCATCCATGAATGATAAGCAACAGATTTAAAGATCACTTATGGCATTCAACCAACTAATCAACAAATGGGAGCAAAGTGACTCTTGGGCATGATGAACATGTGGTGCATGTGACCTCCGAAAGAGCACCGCTCGTGGGGTCTGAACGCTAAGGGTACGACCGCACTATCCCGTGGGACAAAACGATCGTAGGCCTTTACACTCGACACGAACAGGTCGATGGGAGGACATATTAGACCGTACATACGACTAACCATTGAGGATAGAGGCTCTCGCCAACACACCCTGATGGGTAGTAATATACACGACCTGATCAGAACGGGTTTCCCCCACCTGATATATCAGCTCGGATGGGATTTATTAGATGTGGGGCCAAGTTTCCCACGGGCGCAAGCCCCCGTAGTTAATTACATCCCAGGCCGGAGCCCGAGAAGACTCTCGATTAATGATCATATATTATCCCTTTCTAAAATGGATTGGCTAGGGTATAGACTAAGAAGTCCTACTCAAAAAGAAAGAAAGGTCTCAAAGGGCTAAATCCACATGCAAGGTTCACACCAGCATTCGGAGGATCTAGGGTACTAAGGAGAAACTGGAGAAAGAAAATCAAGCGTCCAATCACATGCGTGAGAGAAAGGTGGAGGTGGCGCCATCCTGTGACGCAGATGAGTAGGATTTATAGTCTCTGAAGAATAGGGAACTTACCTACTATTTAGGCATACTACAAGACCGAATGTAGCAGCCTCGAATCCTAGATCTAGGTTGGGTCTAGTGTTCTACACACACTAACACCCGTGTCATAGCTAATGCAATGCAAAGATCTGGACTTACCCCGGCTTGGATTGGGGAGCCAGCTAACCACCTAATCGATTCAAAACCATGCTGTCAAGTCATTTATGAAGGATAGGTGGGTGGTACAGTTTTTTTGGAAGTAGAACCGACATCTAGAGAGTTTCCTAATTGGTCCTCGACTTATGTGGGGTAAATGCTCCTAGCTAATGCAATTTAATTTTAATTAGATTTATTTCTAATGCAATGCATGCTAGTTGAAGATCTCAAATTATGTATGTTATAGATTTTAAAAAACAAGCTTAATATAAAATAATTTTTAGAAAAGACTGGGCCTCCCTAGGTCCGGCACTTCATCCTCATAGGCCAGATTATTCGGACTCTACCCGCAGGTAGGGAGGTGTCTTATTAGGAGGGAGAGAGATGCAATAATATGCATGCGACCCCGGACGATTCCGGCAATTCCCTAGATTCGTTAAGTTTCTATGTTATCTAAACTTAAAATTTTAAATATTAATTATGAGTATAAAATATTTTAATCCTTAAAGAGCCTAACGAAGTCAAGACGAAAACAAAAATACCATGCAAGAAAAAACCCTAGAAAAAGCAGATAATTTTTACTGTGCAATCAGAATAAACATATCAATATAAATAAATAAATCAACTAAATGTCCATAGGCCAACTGCCCTTTAATTACAAACCAGGGTCTGCAGAAAATAAAGTGGCCGGGCACTACTACCAACAACCCGGATTTCTAGGCCGATGACTGACGCAAATGTGATTTTGAGTGGGATATTGGTTCATCAAATTTTCAACTCTTCAGTCTTCTTCTCCTTGGACTTCTTGGATCTCTCATCCTTGGACTCCTTGGATCTATCCTCCTTGGACTCCTTAGATTTCTCCTCCTTGGACTCCTTGGATCCGTCGTGGCTTGAATATCCAAACGAAGAGACAATTCCCCTTAAAAAGATGTATTGTCTTTTCTCTTTGAATATCTAAAGCTATCCAACTCGATCTCCCAAATGGAAGAGGACTCTCCCCTTTGAGGATGCCTTCTTCTTTTGGAATTCGAGCTGGATAAGAATATCCCAACTCAAAGACACTTTCACAACTCTTTACAAATTATTACAAATTTTACATAAATGGAAAGCAATAAATTCTAAAGTCACATGCATGGTTATTTTAATAAAATTCAAACAGTTATAGTCATCTCAAGCAGTTTATATAGAAATAAAAACAACTCATTGAAGCCACACTTGGCCGTGCTCTTTAGTTATGAGGGCTAATAGTCCATCTATAGCACTTGTAGCAGTTATTATTAATGATTTTAACCCTCATTTATTTAGGAGGGCTGAGCAAGCACCTGCATAAAATATTATTAGAAATCGTGACAGTGCCCTCCCTTTAGCATTGCGTAAGCATGACCACCTGCAAGAAGAATAATCTTTGCTGGATTTAGAGTTTCCTATGCAAAGTTATGAATTTTTCAAGTTTCGGGTCTTAAGTTATAGACTGGGGTTGACGAGAAAGTTGACTTTCTAATTTAGGCTAGTTTCTAGAATTCTAATATTTTTAATAAATATTAGACCCTAATTGGAATCTAATACAAGTGAGTTTGCCTAATTTGGAATTTTCTACAATTAGTAATGAATTTTTAAAGTTAGGATAATTATGAGAATTACCTAAATTATCTAAGGGGTGATTTTATGATTTTGATCTAAACCAGCTCCAAACTGATTGAAATCACATCTAAAGGCCAGGAATGACCTGAGAAAGTGTTCCCAAGTGTTTGAGGAATATTTGAAATTTTTAATAATTTATTAGAGGCAAAAAGGTAATTTCTAATTAAGGATAAGCTAAGGGTCTGACTGGGGTCACACTATGATGCCCTATTTATTTAAGGTTAAGGACTGAATTCTGAACAGTTTGAGGTATTATGGGTATTTTTCTGAGTTGAAATGAATTTATTGTAATTTTTAGAAGGTATCGGGGCCCCATTTAGCAGGTAAATTAGGTTTGGTTAATTAAGGCTTCTAAAGAGCCCCAAAAATTTTTAGGAAATTTTGGGATGTTCGTGACGTCACTAAGTTTAAATGTTGATGTTTTCATGTCAATCCGGGATCTATCCTAGCTCATAGAACTTTTCTAAGTTCGCTAGACGTGTCCTTAATTATTGTCCTTATGGTGTCACTATGTTGTAGGAGTTTAAACTTGAGTTTTGAACTAACCCTTGGGTAGAAATGCATGGTAATACACAAAAGCAGTAAACACGCCATGTCCTTAGATCTAGGAGAGCCTAAACTAAGTGGTGGTGCATCCTACACATGCAAACTACTATACAAGAAAAGTAAATACAACTAATGAAGTGATTAGTAAATGATTGTGACACAATCATCCACTAATCCACTCTCCCATGACTGTTCTTCATATGAGTGATCCATGTTTAAAATTTCATATAGTGGATCCCTCAAAATTAGTAGATTTAATATATAAGTAATTTTAAAATAATTTTTAAAAAAACTTGCAAATATATAAATTTTGAAAAATAGTGTAATTAAAAACAAATCAATTTATAATACATAAATATAGGGAGACCCACTGCCCACCTTAACGAGGTTTTAAAAAGAGTTTAAAAATAATTTATAATTTTAAAATAATTATAATAAAAATTATTTAAATGATATTAAAATATTCAAAATAACAATATAAAATAGAAATCTGTCAAAACAGTGAAAATTAATTTCTAAAAATAATTTTAAAATAAAATACCCATTTTTTT